>NC_056465.1:8624525-8924525 GCF_008729295.1 Plectropomus leopardus
CCGATATATATATATATCCCTCACAGTCACAGTCACTTGTTGCCAGATTGTTCTTTTCCACTTATTTAAGACTCTCCAGCACTTTATTTTGATTTCCCGTTGCCGTCCCTGCCTGCCTCTGTCCTGCCTGCTTCGTCTGATTCTCAGTAAACACACCAGTGTACTGTCCCTGTTCTTATTCTGCACTCGTAAAGTGCTGCCATTTTGACAGTGCTTCTGACGCAAAATTGCTATGCCAAAAGCCACCTCTTGCATGTGTATGAAACTCCACTGGACAACGTCAGATGAAAACGTGGCTGGACAGAACCATTCACGGATTTATAATACTCCGGCATAATGCAAGACAGCACCTGCCTGCATGAAACACAGCAGGAGGTTTGTATCATGTTGAAACGGTGCTGGCAACAACGTAATATAAGGATCACAAGGGCACCTATAGGGCTTGAGGGGTGGTGGATTGGTCCAACAAACCCAGACTTTCATGCAGGAGTCTAGTGTTCACTTCCTGTCTAAATGTGATGTTTCTTTTCTACACCTTACCATGTGCCTCCTTTCCCTAATGATAACCATCCCTGCCAGCATGTGTGTTTGTTGACGTTCTGGCGTTGGTTGACATGTGCTTGCGTTGTCTAAACATAACATTGTGCCGCATCATCCCACCATGTGCATTTGTTGTTATCACAGTAATGCTATCCCGAAACGTAAACAGCAGACGCAGAAGAATACATACACCATTATATGTACACACTATAGTCCTGCAAAGCGGTAACATGTGACAAGTTGGGATGTGAACATTTGTCTGTTCCCAACCATGAGACCTGCTTCTGGTGCTTGGCGTATCCATTCAATGATGACACCACAGTGCGACGGTTCCATTCTGCTTCCCTGTGGTTTCTTGCAGTCCAGTGTTTTTTACTGTGTTGCCACACTTGCCATTGTGTGTGCATCCTGTGGGTACTTATACTATGTATTTCTCTGGTTCTGGAACTTCAACCTCCATGACTACATCTCCCGTCTGTGCCTTCACAGTACCATTGTCTGATATTGAACTGAACTGTGTGTGTCCAGGCTCACGTCACCACCCACTCACCAGCCAGGCTGCCAGGGACCCTGTGGAGAGACTTTACTTGAGTGTTGATGTGTACTGTGTGCTGATTACCTGTCCTGCCCTGTACCTCCTCAGTTGTGACATTAAATATCATTACCAACTGTTCCTGGTGGTGCAACCCCTTACATGGCTGACTGATATTTCCAACATAAATTGATGCTGAAAATGCAAAAAAAGATTGCGCATAAATTTTCACCACAATGCAGGAAATTTTGAAGCTCAAAATTTTTTGGAGGCTTATTATGTGTCAACAAAACCTAAACCCAAGGTCTACAGGCTAAGTTACATTATTAAGAGGAAAAACTAAGCTATTTGGATGTGAATAAACAGCTATTGAAAGCTTTTAGAGTAAGATGACTGGCTGTGTTTCAAATGAAATGAAACTCTGTATGAGTCAAAATGCATTAGTATCCAGCATTGTTTCACTTAAAGCTTTTTATCTGCACTTAGTAGCCTCATATGTGTCTCAGTTGCTATGATACAACGTATATTTGACATTCATTTATCTTACAGCGCTCACATGACGTAGTGTCGAGGCCCCGTCACACCACCAGCAGCATTCCACTGTCAGATTCTATAATTGCAAAGTGATAACTTGACAGACGGTGTAATTACTTGTTAACAAGGGTGGAGGAGGGGACTATGTCTGACACACACACACACTCATCCTTACCCTGCGAGGTGAGGGACAAAAAATGACCTCTGTTCGAATCAGTTGCTGTGGCAACGCAGGTGATCTGCATAATCCCATCTGATTTTTTTTTTTTTATCTTTCATGGACATCTTCAGTATTGCTGCCGTGTTTTTCTGCGCTCGTCAATCAATAACGTGTGCTGTAACATGTTTCTCTTGGATTTTCTATTGATGGAGTCTGTAGCTGTCACACTTTGATTATCTTACTGTCCAACCCACCCTTCACCTCCATTTTTTGAGACGTTATTTCTTTACAAAATTATTATTTTTTCTAGTATTAAGGAAAGTCTAGAAAGTAGCCAGGGTTCCATTTGAATGTAAATTTTAACATAAAAATGAAAAATGAAAAAGAAAATGCCAATTAAAGCACATTACCATCCACTGCTGTTGTGCGAATAGAAGGAGATGATTCATCTTGGTGTTTTTAGTCCTCAAAGACGGTATTTAGCTTTTATTGATACAGCAATTTTTCCGAACCAGCCCCCCAAAAAACGCAATATGTTTTCCATATTTTCTTTAATTTTACTATACATTTCCATTCTGTCCTATTTTACGCACAAGTTGAAAATGTGCAAGAAAACAAGTGGATGGAAATATATACCTATTGGTATATAGGTTTAGGCACAAAAACCACTTGATTACTGTTAGGAAAAAAAATGTCATTGTTTGGCTTGAAATGCCAGCTTTTGTTGCTGTGAACATGTTTTGAAATGTCCTGACCTTATTAAAAAGATATCCACTTTTGTTGTTTGTTGGTCTCAAACAGTGGTCTGCTGCTTTCTGTGTTTTGGCAGCCTTTTGCCAAGACATGCCATCCACCATCTCCCATGTCAGATAAGCAAATGAGCTCATATGCATTCTATCTGAATTACATAATTTTAGAAACGTTGATATGTATGAAATGTATAAATGTTATGTATTCATGTTTTGCAGAAATGTATAATGCCAACATTTTATACTTGTGATTGGGCTGCTGTAATACTGTTGCAGTGAACAAGTTTTAAAGTTAAAAACCTCCAAAGCAAAGGGCAGTGTTAGTTTATGTGTTAGAACTCCGATAATTGGAACTTGCTCTAATAGCCACTATAAAAGTTTCTGCATCAATGAGATAAATGGCAGACATTATTAGGCCTTTGCCGTGTCAGTTTTCCCTTAAAGCTTAAATCAGCATCAGAATTTTAACTTTATGTTTCTATCATAAAAAGCACCTGTGACAATAAAAGCAACTGTGACTGAGAAAATTACTAAAATGTTTATTGATCCCACAACAATCTCTGTGATAGAACATCCGTCAGTGGTCAAATCAATGAAAACACAACAAATTTAAAAGATGGAACATCATAAAGAGATTGTGATATATATGAGAGGATTTCCTCTGAAAATCTGTTGATTGTTAGCAGCACTCTCATAGACTTTGTCAAGGACTCATTGTCCTCGGCCAGCCAGCAGGGAGCTTTCCTGCCTGTTTTCCATGGAAACTCATGCAAATGCACTTTCAACAGCGTCATTCATGCTGAATCACTGACTCAGACACAGAAGGCCGGCTGCGTGAGGGTTACAGTATCAGTGCCATTATTTGCATTATATTCATGCAAAAGAGCAATATTAGTCAAATTCAGTGATAAGCAAAATATGTGACAGTTGCTGATCTGAATGGATTTGCTGTAACAGATGCCCAATGGTTGGCATTGTACATTTATGCAAACCACAGCTATGTTTGTACATTTCATGCATACATACATTCATATCGATGTTCCTAGGTGATGGAGGAGGGGATGTTAGATGGCATGAGAGCTAAGCAAGATGGCAAACCACTGTTCCAGACCAGCCGTGTTTTTTAACAGACTGTGGGTGCCATGTAAACTTTTGCGACCGCTCAAAATTCTGAAGCCCTATCAGTTCCAAAAATGTCCCATTGGACCAAAACCAAATTGCTTTGAAATCATGTTTCTCTGATAACACTCTCTGCAGATTGTTTCAGCTTCGCAGTTGTGTTTAAGCCATCAGTGGCGGCTGTTTTTACTGACCCTTCAGGGCGCTTCTAAGTGACGTTTAAGCCACTGGGTGTTGTTACCAAAATGCTTTTCCAGCAATCTTTATGCCACCAAACATGAATGGGTTTTGAGCTAACATGATCTTCTCCCAACCTTGTGATTGAACCCAACCACACATTCACCATCGTGTTGTTGACAATTGTAACATCAAGGGTTTACAGAACCTTACAGTGGAAGCATTATTCTTCTTCTTATTCTTCTTCTTATTTCTTATTCTTCTTCTTATTCTTATTCTTCTTCTTATTCTTATTCTTATTCTTTTCTTATTCTTATTATTATTCTTATTCTTATTATTTATTATTATTATTATTATTATTATTATTATTATTATCTTATTTTATTTTATTTTTTGGTGATTGGGTTATCTAACAGCAGGATATTTTCTGAGAAATAGGATTTAAGAGCAATGGGAGTTTGTTTTTACAATAATGGGCTTTCAGAGATATCAAACTCTTTTGAGACTAACTGCACCTCTGAATATTGGGCAGTCTGAACAATAAGCAGCCTTGTATTTTTTAAGTTGATGCTTGCACATTTCCAGTGTTGGGTGTGGCGACAACAGCCAAATATTTTTGGACAAAATGTTATCTATTACTAATCATAATCACCAAATGTTTTTTGTGACTGAACCTAACCACACATTAACCACAGCTTTGTTACAACATAAAATTTATTCATAAAGAAACTTTAAACTTAAATATATCTGCTACATATGGATCATGCCATTGTAACACATTGGTAGTTTGCAGAAATGTGCAATACCAACGTTTTATTTTGACAACTAGGCTGCCACCTTCTTGATCTCAAGCTTGCATTAATTGATTTTTTTTTTTTTTTTTTTTACCACTTAGGGGCAGTTGAACAAACTGCCTAAATAACATATTATCACTTTATTAAGTTCATATGATGAACATCAATCAGTTTACCATCTGCACATCCAGCAGACACAGTAGCAATAAATGAAAAATCTTAAAATGCCACAAATGATTTATTATTTTTTAGATATTTTTCAGGGCAGATTGAGGTCTGCTGTGCCAGGTTCAGTTTCTAGCTTTAGGCACGGCAAATATTCAGGATTAGGATCAGCACTCATGTGCCCGTTAAGAATGATTGCGTTCAGGAAAGGCGCTTTGGTTTATTGAACACAGGGATTTATCTGATCCTCTCAGGCAGCTCAGATCGTTTAATGCTGCCTGGCTTTTCCCCAAATGAATTCCTGTGATTAGACATGGCACAGCCCAGCCTATCAACTCCAATAAAAGGGAGAGGCAGTGAAGGAGGTTTACATAAGTCCAAATTGTTATTGTGTCATATTTTATTATTGGGAGTGAACAGGATGAGCAGGAAAACAGTGTGGCAGGAGATGGTTCCAGTAATCTCAGGTGTTATTTAGCAAACGGGAAGGTGAAGAAAGATTCTATAACATGGTGTTTTTCTTTTTGTTTAGAAAGCCAAGGGTTATCACATGGTTTACACAGGATTATCATATCACATACTCTCATATTTATCCATCAGACTGTGCACATGAGGATCAGTGAGACAACATGCTGCAAGGCAATGAAAGATATGATCTTAAGATAGGAGAGTTCCCATTTATACATTCTTATTGTGCGTTCCCAGTTCAACATGATCAAAACATCCCTCTTGGACGACTCATCCAATACCCCACAGTCATACCCAGCCCCCCCCCCCCCCACTGTCAGCCAAGCCTTGTTGATGTTGATCAAATCTGCCTCCTTAAACCCAGAGGTTTACATTGTCAGTGGACAGTACAAGCTTTTTAATAAAATATCCTTCTTAAAGTGATCAAACACCCCCATGCCCCCAACCCCCAATCCGCTTTTTGAGGCATCCATTAGACCTTCCTCTCATCTTCTCTCTGTTTTAAATGAACACAGAGATGCAAGTATATTATCTTCATTTTATGAGGACAGTATTCATGTTTCTACTTTTTAGATCATGCTTAGCTTCAATGGTAAGAACTTAAGTAGATCCAAAGTTTTGAAGGCCCTGGAAATATATTTCCTCAATGAGCTCCATACTCTGGAGAAAAAAAAATATCCTCAAGTTGGACCCTATTACTCAAAGATAGAACAGTTTGGGGTATTTCTGTACTTGTGCTTTTGTCTGTCCAACCTGAATCTTGTCACAGTTAGCTGGCTGTTTGCATGTATTGTCAGGGAAGATGCCACTGTCAGATCAAAATGGATCAAACCACAATGTACTGATGAAGCAGATTAGCTACGGTTTAAATGAAAAAATGTGACATTTGGGGAAATATGTTTGTTTTCTGGCATTGTTAGTTGAGTATGAGTTCAGAATTTTTGGTTGATGGAGCTTTTATATCTGTAAAAGCCGAGAAAAGTGTAAGATAACATCATCACAATGAAAGGTCTATAAACCAAGCGGGAACCATGTTGGTGGACCTGAAAGCCAGGAACTTTTTTGGGGGGTATGCACCAGGCGAGCAGTTCCATTGGCATGAATAGGCACCATGTTGGCCTCTGGTATCAATGATCACTATACATCTTAAGTGAAATGACATCCTGCTGAGTGTGCTGCCCCTGGCACTGATAGGATGCATTGTGCTGCAGTGCATCAACAAAAGACCACACAGAGTTTTTATTACTTTTACTAAAACATTTATACCTTTTACACCTCTGCATTAGCATAAAATGATGTGTTAATTAAACTTGGTTTCTCGCCTGAAGAGCCGATCATCAGATCTTGGATTGCCAGGCAATATCTTTTTTTGGCTTTTGTTGCAAACACGGAGGGAGAAGGGAAAAAATGTGACTTTTTAGGAGTGGCAAGGCTGGAAATAGGACAGTGTTGTGGGGCGGCTTGTCCATGAGCTGCAGCGTGCCTGTAGCTGCTGCCTATGTGGGGTTGTCCATGGAAATAGCCTAATAGGGCCAGTTGTTTTGACATGCACTGTTTAATAGCTGTGTGTTTTGGCCTTTATGCAACATCTCTCTGCCAAATTAGTGTATTTCCCAGAATTCTTTTGACAAATAATGCCTTAGAATATTTTTCCTTAACTTTAATAATGATCATTATGTAGTCATGAATATTTAGTGTTTTCATGGGCTTTAAAGTAAAAGAGCACTGCATCATGTTTTAAATCACATTAGGCACTGTGGGCAGATGTTGCGAGGTAGCTGCCAATCTGGAATTAAAAAGAGAAGCATGATGTTTTCCTAAAGCACTGAAGTTGCATCCAGCAGCATCTGTGATGACTAAAGTAGGTTCTGCTGTTAAAATGGGTGAAACTTATAGCTTTCCTCACACCTGCTGCTTTGGCAACAATCTCTATAGGTCAGGCCAAAGTCGGAACATGTGGAATATCAATTGCAGCATGCCGATTATGATATGTTAAGACAGAGCACTTCCATAGTGGTATTCAGTCATAGCTTAGCAATGGCGGTGCAGGGGATGATGGTTGGATTAGTTTGAGATTTAAAGCTGCTGCTGCAAATCAACACAGTGATGCCACACCATGAAAACAGCTTTCCATTAATTAGTGTCATGTTGTCATATCATAAAAGGTTAAAGAGAAAGAATGTAAAGCTTAAATTGGTTTTGTTTGTAAATGGAAGTTGAGTCATTCATTCCTGTCATTTCTCAAGCAGAACACAATCACCCTCCATTAGGTTTACAGTGGTGATGACGGTGGTTTCACTGGTCAGTTGGCATGGAGACGCACAATCTGCATTCCACAGCCAACTGAGTTTTACCAAATGTTCATGCTCAAATACAAGGTTGATATCGTCTCATAATGCCCCGCACAGACGACCTTGTCTAAATCCTTTCAGTCATAATGTGGTCCAAAGATTTTCTCTTTCAGATTATTAAAAATAGAGCTGTGACCTTAGGAACGTTCTAAAAGACACATTTCAGTGGGGCACAATTGTGTGACTGAGAAGCAAAAATGAATTTCAAAGCAATATCTTGTGTTTCTATCTCCCCTAATAAGACACATTGTCTCTGTGGTTATTATGAGACAGATTTAAAAGGTGAATGTTTTGTGTGCGAGGCATCCATGATACGCCTGAGAGCAATCTCATTGTCTTGCTTGGATAGCGTGAATGCTGAGCTAACACCAGGGCTGTAATCTATCACCACAGAGATTGCACTTGTTCCAGCATTGTTTTACAAGCTGCTGAGGACTAGGGCAGATAAGCTTTATCCTGCCCTCACTTTCTGTGTGAGCCTTTGAAATCCATCTGTCAATAAGATAGAAACAGTGTGGAATGGAATAGCATGCCTTGGTGTAATGGCCGGTGTTGCTTATGGGTTTGGTTGGTTTAAAGTGAACAGTGGTTTGCTCTGGAGATATGATTTTACTCTTGAAGATGAACTTGAGGATGGAGATTTTGCAGGAATTACAATGTGATCTGTTGTGTTTTCCCCCCCAAAAATTACAACTTTACTTTAAAACATTTCAAGCGCTATTTCCTGTAGAGACATTGTTAGATTTTGTTCTAAAACTTTGATTTATTCCTGATCATTGTTAACAAAATGTTGCACTTAAAATGTCTTAACAAGAATGGCCAACAGATAATATCGCCGATAGCAAAACTTGGGAAAACCTGGTAAAAAAAAACAACAAAAGGACCCAAAGCAGGGTATTTCAGTGAAAGGAATTTTCGGTTTTCTTTTCAGCAGCTCCACTTAGAACCTTAAACTGGTAAAATGTCTGGAAATTAGTCAAGTTTTAGTCAAGTATTATAATATTATTTTATTAAACTCGCATGCAACTTTTAGTTGATTGTTAAGTCTCATTCCCAAGTCATCAAATACTGACTTTTTGGACTGGTGCTTCCATCTATCCATCAGCCAAACACATCAGTATTTGACAACCAGGGAACAAGACTCAACATACAACTAAAAATTGCATAATGTTGCTTTAATGTGCAATGACGCCACCTTTTTCGCTTCACCTTCAGTCTAACTACATCTTGAGACCACTAATATTGGCTGTTCTGTTTTTTAACTGTAACTATTTCACCAAGTATTTGAGACTGTAGAATAATGCATCATGAGACTGACTCGTTTGGAAAAACATGACTACATTGAATGCACCCCATAAAGTTTTGCAGAATCAACTAGAGTTGGAGGAAAGTTGCCTTCCCTTGTCAATCAAGTACGGACAAAATTTTAAACAGATAATTTTCTATCAGTTTTGATCAGTTTTCACAGTTATTCAGTCATTTTTACAATTCACACCCTCCTCTGTATCACAGAAGGGCTGGCTGAGTGAGACTGTATGACAGACACTGCCAGCAGAATGTGTGAATACAGATGGGTGAGCACTAGATCAGAAGCACACTTTCCACAACGTTGAATAAAAGAGTATTTGGTTCACATAATTCCCACTCTCTATTGTGTCTAAAGTAGATTTCCGGATTTTACTTTTTGATGTCTTTTTTTTTTTTTGGGTGTGAAACATACAATCCGATCAGTAAGAGTTTACTCATCAGCAGGGATGTTACCTTTGGCCTTTTCATTCTGCTGCCTCACTGTGAAGCTGAGTTATTGATGAGCCCATCAGATTGTCAAATGGCAATCTATCCTCCCTCCTCGTTCACTCTCATCTCACTGCCTCTCACTCAACTCCACCTCCGTAATCCTGGATTTTAATTTGTGCAGGTGCTGACCAGATGAGAGACATCCACTAAAAGCATCTCTCTCTCTCAGCCGGTGCTGGCGGTGAGACTTTATTGGCAGCTCTCATCTGGCGTTTGAGAGCTTCTAGCCATCGACAGGAGGTTGAAGGGAGTGGAGGCTCACTGCAGCTGGAGAGTCCGAGCAGGAGGCAGAGCGTCAGATGACACAGTGGGAATAACAAGAGATGAATGGAAGAGAAAAACAGCCGCAGAGCAGAGTGCAAGGCTGTGTTTAAGCCTGAGGGAGAGGGGGGAAAGAGGTAGATGCTCTCTGAAGTCAAGGCGTCTTCCTCTAAAAAGGAGTCACATTGGGACCCTGAACCTTGTATGACATTCTTTACAGAGAACAGTTAAGAGTTGTCAACATTTTCCTTTTAACTCCCGTGCTCTCAGGCTGGCTGGAGATTCTATTTAACTTCATTTTCACTGAGAAAAACAGCTTGTCCAGCCGACTGGTGGGTGTTACTGCTGTTTTATAAATGTTTCTTAGTGCAGATACATGAATTTTCCATTGTAGGACTGAGTGCCATGTGCAGAATGCATGCACTCATGTGCCTGCATAATGTAGCCTACATGCACTGATGGGTTTGGTCAGATGTGTAAGTGTTACTGGGCAATTATTGTTCTCTGACTGTGAGGAATTTGGTTTTCAGGAATTATGAAAACTACACAATTTTAATTGAAACTCTAATCAGTAATTTAACCATAAAAATTATTTCTCCACGCAATAATTGAAAAGTCTCAGTTTCACATGGACAACTGCCCTTTAGTGTCTTTCTAAATCCAGTGTAATTTAATTTCCTGCTGTGTTCCCCCTCTGTTAAGAAAACATGTCAATCAATATCCCTGCTGAAAAAAAAAAAACAGCGAAAAAACAGCTTATGTGGGTAGCTGGTTTTAGTTGGTTTTAGAAGGTCGAAGATGGTCTCAGATGGTCATAGGTGGTCCTGACCCAGGTCTTGCTGGTCTTATGGTTTAGCTGTGTGGGCCACCAGCTGGACATGCCGGTGTGTGCTGTGCACATTTATCTTTATGCATATTGCATTCACTGATTTATGCCCCTTGCTTCTCATACTTCCCTCTCATGACATTGCTACTTCTCAATATTCAAGGTCAGTCTCAATGGATAAACTAGCTGACTGTCCAACATGTCAGGATCAGTCATCATGATAACCCACTGTCTGTGCTGAATGTGTCACACGTCAAGTCAGAGGTTCTTATTTTTCATTTCAAAATAACATATTTTTTTGGCCACTTGGGGGGAAGGAGAAACAAGCTCTAAACACAACATTGACACATTATTGCCTTTTAAGTTGATTTGTGCAACTCATTAGTCAACAGTTGCTTATTCACACATCCAGCAGATATTGACCAAAATAACAATTTGTTTGGAGTCACTGGACTCGCTGAACTGGTGACTTCAATACACAGTCTCTTTTTCGCTCTGTTTTTGGTCTCCACCAATTTCTAAAGAAAATATCTAAATGTGCTCATAATGATCCATCAACAGGTAGTCTCTTACTTTGTCATTATGCCTGGAAAAATAGAACAGCCATAAAGTTGTTTTTTAGAGGTTTTTTCTTGCTGAAAAAATGCCTGCTGCGACTAAAAATTACAAAATGAGAGCGCTTAGAGCAAACCAAAATTGTAGAGTGATTGGCCAGAAAACAGTTTTAACAATGCTGGGCCCTGAAGGCAATTTGTCATAGTGCCCAAATCAAGGAATGAAAAATTCCATGTCTGTCATGTGATGCCATTGGGCCCAAATAGACTTTCATAGTGAAGGAGAGATCTGTAAATCAGAGAAAACATTGTTTTGAGTGCCACAACTCATGAATTTCACTACTGAATTTGATCCATTTGGTCCACGAAGCTGGCAGAAATGCAGAATTAATTGGAAGATAGCCAGCTTGGCTAGTAGTCTCTTGTGCGCTTGCTCTATGGGCCCATGGTTATGCAAGATCCAGGAAATTTTATAGCCAAAAATCTTACTTGTTTTGGCTTTATGCAACACTGAGCAACTTCAATCGGAATGAATGCAGTAACCACTTCTCTTTATAAACCATGCTTGATAGATGCCATAGAGCCTCTTAGAGCTAAGAAGAATTACAGAGCCTAGTGATAATTTTGTTCATCACTGCAAACAACACATTTTTCATATGAATAGTGATAAGATCCAGATAATAGAAAATATTAATAAAAAGCCACTTTTAGTCAAACTAGAAAGTCTACCGCTGTGAATTTAAATGGCAGGATTCAAATGGGAACACAATGGTATGTGTTATCACACTTCCTAATGCTTATTCAGATAGCTAATTTGAATGTACTACAGTTATTACACGCAACTCAAATTATTTTATGAAATGTTTTGCTGTGTGAATATGATGTATTTGTAGTGTTTTGCATTTTGCAGGATCTTTAGTGAACTCCATATGACGCCCTTCCTCTTCCATTGCTTCATATGACCCACTTGCCTCACAGTCTTATTGCCTGAGTTTGCTTTAGCTTTGCTGGCTTTATTGAAGTGTTCCAGGTCTGCACATCCATCTCTCGCTGCTCCGCTTGTCTTGCAAAGATCTTCATGGCTGCATCTTGCACACAAGTGTCACCGCGCCGTGATAAGCTCCTGTTGGCTGGCGATGTTGTTATTGCTCGCAGAGGCAGAGTGATACGAAGGAAATGTCAGCTGATGCTGGCCTTTGCCTGCTGGAAAAGGCCATATTTCTGGGAGTATGTAAATCCGAGTGCATTGTTTCTGCTGCGAGTGAAATACAATGCAATATTGAACAGTGGCGGGAGAATAATGAAAAGTGACCCGCGGCTAGCCTGGTGTGTGTGCTGGGGTATTTTGTGTCATTTTGAGAAAAGAGTCCAACATTATTTTGTGCTTTACAGATGAAGTGAAATACCATGCACACAAATGGGAGACTAGTCCATAACTTTTTTTTTTTTTTTGTTTTGCCATAACAGCTTTCTGTGCTGTTTTGTTTTCATTTCTGTTGCAACACAATGTACATATTCAGGCTAATAAAACCTCGAGCTGCATATATTTTAAACGTATGCGTGCTCCTGCAAATAGAACGTAGCTGACTTGTTGAAGGATGCAGTTTGGTCAATGGCAGATTATAAACATGTCTTACTGTCCAAAGCGCGTTTAATCTGCATGATTGTGCTATTGAGCCTTAAGACCATCAATCCAGTGACCCAGCAGCCCCTGTGCTGATTCAGAAGCGACACGGCCATCCTGTAAAATTTATAGAGATGTAGCAGAGTGATCTACCGTCTCTGTGGCCTTGCAGCACAAACCCAATCAGGGAACAAAACAACTGAACATAATACGCTTGGAAGCAAGAGTGCTTATGAGTTGTTCTACTTTAAATTACAGTATGAGCCAAGGTACCTAACATCCGACGGGAGCTCAATCACGGCACCGCTTCTGCCTCGGCAGGAGATTTAACTCACCGCCGACTGAAAACGGATTTCATCTGAATCAATAAGACTGTAATTATGCCTTCCATAGATTCCTTGGACCTCTATTCATCAGAGGAATCTGACATGTGTTCCCCTAAACCTGTCAGGGGTCTTGATTTGCAGCTAAACATCTGCTGGCAGAGGGAGGAACCCGGCCTCAGACTGTTTTGATGCTAGTTAATCTGCGGGCCTTCGTTATGATGAGTCATTTAGTGGGTTGTTTAATCAAACCGGATATTACGGTCTGGCTCGGCTCCAAGCACAAGCCTTGTGAGCACATTTGTGGGGCTTTTGTTTTCATAAAGAGAAATTATTAGTTGAAACAGCAGCGCTGCACAGAGGATCCTCTAATTGGTTTTCTTAAGGGTTTGTTTTTGTTTTGTCGGAACTGCGTGAGCCAGTCAGCTCCTGTCACAGTGAGGGTATGCAAGAGGTTAAGTCATTGTCTGACAAATGTTTCACTGCTGCAACATGATTGTTTTTAGTCCATGAATGAAAGACACTTGTATGAACAAGCCATAGTAAATTACTAACATCATGTAAAAGGGTTCCATTTCTCATTTACACACCAGAAGAGTTCAAGTCAATAAGCTTTTCCTTGGTGAGCTACTAAGAAACAATGTTAACAAAAAAAAACATACCTTAAAATGACTAAAAGTGCGCTTGGTTCTGAACACACAAAGACCTGTGTTTTTGGAGCCATCCTGCAAAAAATTTGGTGTGCACAAACAGTAAACCCTATTCTCCTAACAGATGAAGAACTTCTTATATATACCTCACACTTTACTTTAAAAACTAGCCATTATGTAAACCAGTGCACTGTGCATGAAGTAAAGTAATTAAGTGCATTTACTCAAGTACTGTACTCAAGTAATTTGGTGCTGTTACATTACTCATTTCCATTTTCTGCTATGTCACACCTCTTCTACATCTCAGAGGGAGAAATTGTACTAACGTCCATTTGTCCGAGAGCAGTTATTATCAGTGTTGGACTTGTTACTTAAAAAATGCAATTTATTAATGATTACTTGTCACTCTTTTCAATATTAATATCATTACTTTACTCATTACTCCCTCTCAAAAGTAACTCATTTTAATACTTGTTACATTATGTTTCCATTACACCACTACATTTGTAATTGTGTCCTTTTTCCTCAGAATTTTGATTAGCTGCACCTCTGTGTGGTTGTCAGGGTAATCTCCTGTAAGCACAGCCAAGGCTAAATAGCTCGCAAATGATTTTTAATCAGAAAGGCATGGGCAGATAATGAGACGATGGGCCCCTGGGCACAGATATGCAAAGGGCCCAAACACCTCTCCTACATAAGGGCTTTCTGATATTTCTATTTCTTTATGCATATTTTGCAGGTTTTGTGTCTCTTTGGAGTATTTTTTTTTGTTTCTTTTTGAGTGTTTCTAGTCTCTTTCTTGTGGGTAATTTAATATTTGACCTTATTACAAGTGAAGGCCAGGGGGGGGGCCCTGAAACGTTGGGCCTCTGGCCCTGTGCCTGGTAGGCCTGTTCAGTAATCCATAAATGCCTGAGGGTCTTCTGTTACCTGTGTATTTTCCCACATAGGCAGCATTTAATCCACCACATATCCAGCCACAAACATCATCAGTTCTTTGTCTCCTGTAACCTGCAGCTTCCCACAATTAAAACCCATTTTTGCCGTTTAGCTGTTGTAGGGCTGCACATGTCATCTGCAGCTGGTGAGGGATCAGCTTTGGTGGGGTGTGTTTGAGCTATACGCTGTTGTGCTGCCATTGGTTGTAGAAGGTTTGAGGTTGTATTTTTTTCACAGTGGAAAGAGTCTCACTTCCACTACCTGCACAACATTTACATTTGACAACAATGTTGTCCATTTTCTAAGCTAACTTGCTGCTGTGTGACTCTAGTGAGAACAATGAGGAAAATGAATCCAAGGATGTGATCAATTTTTAGATTTCAGATCAGTAGGCAGGGTTGGCATCAAGAGAAAAAATAAAATGAAAATAAATAAATAAAATAATTAATAAATTAAATGATAATAATAATAATAATAATAATAATAATAACTATAATAATAATAATAATAATAATAAAATAATGATAATAATAATAATAATATAATAATAATAATACAGTTAATATTACTGACATTATGTCAGTAATGCCCTGGGCTACTGATACTGGGGAAAGTATTCTAACTGTTACTGCCCATCACCGGTTTTTGGTAAGTTATAATTATTTTGCGAGCTAAAAGTTTTTCACAGAAAATTCTGTAATAATCTTCATCATCAAAAAATATATAAAACCAATTTAAAGTAGTTTGAATTGGCTCTAACTCATCCGGCTGCATTTTTAAATTGCCGTGCCTCTTCTTTTACCGAAATAAAAGATCTTCCATCAGGACTGCTGTGTTTCAGGTGTGAATCCATTTTCTCTATACAGCTCCAGGCAGTTGGTGTCTCTTCATTTCTGGGTAGATATAAAAGTCTCTGTTTCAGGGAACATTAAGTCTGTGTTCATTTTTGTCAAAATTGCATTAGAAGGTAAAGCAGTGCAAACATCGCAAACCAATTTGCGCTTTCACTGCATGAACTCAGAAATGATCAGCATGACAATGTAAAGTCTGCATGATTTGTAGGTAAGGAGCGATGCCAAGTTCCCTTTTTCATATTATTTTATTCTTTCAGTTTCGAGGAGAAAAAAAGCAACAGAAAATCAGCCTTAAAAAAAGTCTGAAAAATAAACATAAGTTTGAACTTTTTTCTTATTTTATTCTCTTTATTCTCGCTGATTATCTTGCATCGCCTTAGTTTCATCCTCTGAGCTCTTGAGTGATCCTGCCCCCACTGTTAGACCACCGCAGTATATACTACACATATAACCTCTCCCTCAGTGACCATGTTATGCTAAATAATCAATGTATCCTCTCCACCCCCTGGTGCCTTAGTTGCGCGGTGTCCTTCTCCTGTCTGTCTCGACTGGTCTTTATGGTTACGGCTGTCTGACTTTTCCTCTTGCCTGCTGTCTTTGTTTGAGGACTGTGCCTCTCCTGCCTGAGCTCAGGCAGCAACGGGAGCTGTCTCAGTAAAATGCTTTTATTTTTAAAAAAAAAAAAGGCAATTAGATGCTCAAAATTGTATTTCAAATAGGTGCAGAAAATGTAGAAAAAATATGTGTTTATAGTCGCTGGAATGTTTGTTGCAGTGTAATTTAATGATTATTATTTTTTTTTTTTTTTAATGATGTTCAAGTTGTAGACAAATTTCCTCTTATCACATTTTTTGTTTTGTCAATAAAATGAACCCAGGCTATAAGATCATGTGTTTAATTGGATTCCATGTGTCAGATTTCCTCCTCCAGGGAGAAATATGGATTGTCACCAAGCCACACTTTTTCTTTTTCTTTTTTCATTTTTGGCCAAAAAGGGCCATCCCCCACATATGCCACGACTACAAAAGGAGGAGACAGAATTTGTAAAATGATGGTTTTGAAGAAAATGACAGGCATTAAATTTTGCCGTGGGTTGCGTTATGAAAAGGAGCCAAAAAACATGTTTTTTTTTCTGCTTGATTGCTTGCATTTGAATTCGGCGTGTCTCATTCAAAAGCTTGTTTGGTAAATTAAAGCAAAAAAAAAAAAAAAAAATGTTTTCTTACACAATGCTTAATTGCACTGCCTCTTCCTCTTTGTAACTCCACATTTGTGAAGCCTGTCAAGGAGCACAGCGGCTTTTTTTTTTTTTTTTTTTTTTTGCAAATAATTAAGAGACCACATCACCACCTTAACGCCTTGACGACGTTCAAGAAAAACAATTTGCCTTCCCACGTTTCCTATTATCTCCTTTTTCCTCTTTCTTTTCTCTTCACTGCCACACTGAGTTTGATCTGGACATCTTGCTCCAGTCAGTGAAAAGTAACATCTATTGGAGGATGGGAAACAGCCGTGGCTGGTGGGTAAGGAGTGCTGCTGCTCCCTGGTAATAGCTTTGGACACAGCTGTGTGCATGGCTGACTCCTCAGCACTGCCGGGCCTTATCTCCAGAAAGGAGATTAGGTTTCTGGGGGTTCACGACGTACGTCTATAGTTGAGGGGAGGCTTGTGAGTTGGTCCACTGCGCAGTAGCCACAGATAAAATGTTTGAGGCATTATTCCAATTCCCTGCAGTTTTTGTTTACTTTGGCTATGTTGATTCTGAATAATAGTGTGGGACGCCAACCCCTGAATGTGGGCTAGTTGGAGCTGATAAGGAAACACAGTTTTCAGACTTTAATTTTCACCCTGTTCCACTCTTCTTATTAGCCTCATTCTGCTCCCCCTACTCTGCTGCTAGTTCGATTTTTTTTTCTTCTTTTTTTCCCATAAAAACATCTGAAGCAATGAAACATCTGAAACAACCCAAATTGAGGCTTGTTTACTCTTCGCAGCCCATGTGCAGAGTGGTGTAAATATAGAAAACAAATGGCTTTTTCCGCGTTTACTCCAAACTTCACGCTGTTTTCCCCCCTCTCCGAGCACTTCCTTCCTCCGCATCACGAGGGTCTCGATGCTTTTTGAGCCGTCGAGAACAAAAGCAGCACAAGGCAGCTCTTGACAGAGTGACGGAAATGATGGGGTAAATGGCTGCCACGCTGCTTGGAAGTTAAAAAGATGAAAACTCTCCTCTTTCCCATCTTCCTCTCACTGTGTATTTTGAGGTTTTCAGTTTTTGGATCAAGAGGAATTTTTCAGTTCGTCAAGAATTCTAAATTGAGCTCGTCTCCCTCAAGAGGAAGATAGGCTTCTTCCTTTCTGACCCATTTCCAATCTCCATCATCTCTCCAGCTCTGGCAGCCTCTGGATCCAAAGGATGCTGCCAGTTGTCTGTTACCTCCCTCAGTGAGACGGGAGCCAATTCTTTTTCTTTTTTTGATCCTCCACCATGAATCCCACTTGATGCCTTTTCTCCGAACGTAACTCAAAATAAACAACAAAACCTGGGGTTGTAGGTACGCGTTGGGGGCTCATCTTTCTTGGCAGTGTGTGATTGCTTTCATGACGCTTCCATGCTGTGTGCTCATAACATTCATTCAAATCCCTTGACGAATTGGATAAACAAGCAATTTAGGTACCCGTAATGTTTTAGAGTTGTTTTTCAAAGACAGCTGTTTGAGAAGAAGTTTTTGGAAGCTGCGATGAAGAAATGAAAGGTGACTGAATTTTGTTTACATCTTAAAGCTGTGATGAAGGTGGGGTCGACTCTAATTTCGTAGCAGTTTGTTGTTTAAGTGACAATGATGCCTGTGAGTGCACACTGAGGGAATATTGCTGCATAGGAGACTAACTTAAATATATCATCTAGTTCGTCCTGCATTCAAAAACATTACTATGTAACATAGGTTTCCACTCAAAACACAACTGGCACAGCAATCAGCAGCATATAAATTTAATTTCTAGGAGAACAGGTTGATGGGTTACATATGTACATTTTGCCTCAATAGGAGGGGGGAAAAAAGAAAATTAATTTAGAGTTTCAATATAATTCTAAAATCAATAAAAATAAAAATATAAAAAAATTACTGGAATTTTTAACAACTATCTTTTTTATTGGCATAGTTATTGTGAAAATATATACAGTGCAGTGGTCATAAAATAATCTCACTGCAGCAGCAGCTGTGCACATATCTAGGAGCATCGACTTTGATCAAATCTAGGGTCATCGACTATATGATCAAATCTCGGGTCATCAACTATATGATCAAATCTAGGGTCATTGATTATGATGAAATCTAGGAGCATTGACTTTGATCAGATCTCACTGATGCACACTACTCTAATCATATGTAGTGCACAGATGTCTGAAAGTAATGTTGCACCTGTATTATTTATATGCAGTTTTTCTAATAGCCACCTGAGGCTGGCACCAAATGCAAGTCAATCCCCACAGACACCGACATTCAAATGCCCAATTTCACAGCAGAAAGAAACATGTTGGCCTGGTTAAAAAAAAAACAGTTTCGGTCTCTATAGCTAATATTGAATTTTTATACATCCTACCCGTTTGAACTTTAACAAGGCTTTAAGTTACACATAACCAAGGGAGCTTCCGCTTTAAGTTACAGACTGTCTGTGATTCATATCCAGCCCTCGCTCTTCCAAAGCTTCAATCTCTTGTCCAAATATTTGCATTTCTGACCTCAAAAAAATGAGATGCAATGGCCGAAACCATTGGATGATGTCACGTTAGCTACGTTCCTTATTTTTGTCTATGATCTGAACCTGCAAATACATCAGAATTGAGAGTTTTCTGGGTTTTTGCGTATTATCTCAGTCACCAACTTTGTCACAGCTCTCAAGAGGGTTTGTGATGCTGTAAGTTTGTCCTATTTTGGTCATTGGTGGATAGTTTGGGAATGTATTAAAGGCAAAGAGGCAGGCGATGGCTTTTTCCTGGAAGCAGCATGCAACAGTGCATCCCCGACACACACCCAACTAGACACAAATCAGCACAAAAGTTATGTGTTTGTTTTTGTTTTTCTCTTTTTTTGCCAACACTAATCAAGTGGCATTCTTTGAGACTAAGCAATGAACAACAGGCTTTTGCAGCTCGCTTTGAACATCCGCTCCAGAAAACCCTGTCACAACAGAAGCAAGAGAGATTTAGGATGAGAATGTAAAAATGTCCGAGGATGAGACCCAGTGATTCTTATCTCTTTCACTCAATCTCAGTATGTCTGGCATGCTCTCTCCTCAGGCAGATCATTGGAAATGAGTTAATCCAGAGGTGGCTAATTTGTCTGAAGCATTCACCTCCATGCTCAAAGGCTGCAGTAACAGCTCCAGTCACTGCGAATACTCCCTCTCATCACAATCCCTCACATCTTATGGAATCCAAACTGGGCGGGAGCAGCGGGGTGTGCCAACGAGAGAGAACTGGAGAAGCAGTTGAGGTTAAACACAGAGAAGGGTGTTGAAAGGCAAACTGAACTTTCGCTCCGACGGGAGATTGCAGACAGATGAAATGTTCATAGTTGTCAGGGAATGGCAGCTGTCTTAAGTTCTGAGTTCACGCTGAGCTCAGTAGTTGCGGTGCGGAGGAAAAAAAAAAAAAAAGTCGACTCAAGTGGAGAAAAACAAAACCAGTCATGAGGTTTTTGGCAAACATGTGATACAGAGTCGCATATTTTTGACAGCTGTTTTCTCTTGTAGCAAGGAGGGAAGAAGTTTTCTGCAGCACAATGTTGTCAAAGCATAGCCTCGTATCGAAGTGGTATCATTAGTGAGCGCACATCAAGGGCTCAGTCCACACAGGGTGAAGATATGTATGTTATCATATGGATATTTTTAGCAGTTCCTCTTTTCCCAGTGATCCTGAGGACCAGATTTACATTTAGCATCTGTTTCATCTTGTTTCAGGAGCGTTCTCTGCCTGGAGAAGTGGCGAAAAAAAAGCAGCCTGGACCTATGTCCTTAATGCATATTCATTTCAGGGAGATTAGTCCAAATAACAACAGCAGATATGACGGAACGTGTGCATTCTGCTTGATTTACCAGCTTCATTTGAGAGGGTCAGTTTGCCGCCTCTGAAAAGCAGGTGCAGATTTGCGTAGGTATATTTAAAGAAGGTTGTGGTGGAGGAGATAAAATTTAATTCACCTGTTTCTTGCACAGATTACCATAAACCCACTGCTGTAATTACATAAGTAAAATATGCCCAAATGATTTTTTTTAATTCAGAGCAGTGGCTGTTTTTTTTTTTTGAATGTCACTTAATTCATTAGCATTTCTGTTTCAGAGGAACTGATTTATTTTCTGAGTTTACCTGCAACAAATCCCACCACTGAACTGCACCTTATGAGGGCAGTCCCACTCAATGATTGCATAATTAGCCGTCTGCATTAGTAAATCAGATGCTAATTTCTCACAGAGACTTAGGGTAAATTGAATGAAAAGAGCAATGTAAATTTGCCAGGTGCTTTTCTGTGTGTTGCCAGGTGATCATAAGTTGCATTTGGCCTCTCAATCCTTCCTTCATCAGGCTTTAAGCAAAACAGAACTACGTGACACATGCAGTTTCTTTTCTTTCTGTTGAGGTGTGTATTTAGTAAGCAGCATAACTTTTTGTTTTTGGTTCAGGATGGCTGAGATGGATTTGGGAGATTATTTGGGTTAAGATAATGAACTACATTTTAGTATCCATTTGATACGCTTCTTAAAGGGATGGTTCAGGGGTTTTTTTGCGTCAAATGTATGCATATTATCTCATTTAAATTCTTGCAAATAGTACAGGAGTGCTGAGATCCTGTTTGTTTGGGTTGCATTTTACCCTTTGCAGCTTTGAGAATTAATCGGTTCCTTCTGGTCTTATTGGTGTAGGTTTGGCAAATACGAAGACAACTTGTTGTCACTGTGGTATGATTAGCACCTGGCAGCGGCAGTTTGTGGCATCACCAGAGAAAGCTCAAATAGGCACGGTTGGGTGGGTTAGACAAACACTGGACTTTCACCTAGTAGCCCACTATTTGCTTCCCATGAAAGTAATTTTGAACGGCACACAGTAGTGTCCATGGACACAATGTATTGTTTATGCCTTGTCAATTTATGCTTCTTCAATCTCCTCATAGTCTGTACGTCTGTACGTTACATTAATGTGTTCATTAATGCACATCACCGACACTGCTGCTGGTCATGTGGCACATCCACACCATAAAGTTGCACTCAAACCTGTATAAATGTGAATTTCAATGTAAATATCAATATATATCTTGCACTCCAAACATTCTTGTATATAACTTTAATTCCATGGTTCTGTTTCTTGCACTGTTACACTGTTACTTGTGTTACTTGTTTTGTTTTGCACTGTAAGACTCGTCTTTTTTCTATATTTATGTTGCACCAACCCACCAGAACAAATTCCTCGTATTGTGTTAACTATACCTGGCAATAAATCTTTTTCTGATTCTGATTCTGATTCTGATTACAAGCATAAACTTACATGTTGTCCTTGAACGTCTAAAACTGATGCAAAACGATATTTACCATATCAGATTTTGAATTTGACATAGCCACAGTATTTGATGAGTTGGCAAAAACTACATAATCTTTTTATGAATTTGCACCAGTGTTTAAAGCATTTTTGTTGAAAACTGCTGCTTTCTGTGGTTTTAAAACAAAGCTATGAGAGTGAGCCAAAACAGTAAAGTTGTGCCGGACAGCTGAAAAATGAGCTTCAGCTCACTATAAAGGTTTTTGAAACCAAAGAGAGCTGCAGATTCAGGTGATATTTATCTGTAGTTTCATCACCACGATCACCCCTTTCACACTGTCACATTGTGTCACATTCTCCTTTGATGCATTGTTATAAATATATCGATTTGAATCCAACTTTGATACATGATATGAAAAACACACACATATACAACTGCTGTTCGCTTTCTTTTGAAAAACTTTGTTAGCACAAAGTCAACAGAAATCTCTCCTGATTATTTTATTTCTTCGGGGGTAGACTTTGTCTGCCACTTTTCTGTTTCTCTTTTTTCTCGTCTGTGAACGTGCGGCGCATACTTTGCCGCTAACTGTTGACCAGACTGGAAGTGAATATCAATTTTTTGTAAAGGAATGGAAAGAGAAAAACACAGCTTTCATGCTAATGGTGGGGATCTAGTTGTCATAAAATAGAATTAAACTGTAATGAGTCTTTGTTTGAATTTTATCTTTTGCTGCAGGTTTACTTTGCATTCATCTCTAGTCATTTCTCCGTTTCATCTGAAATGAGCCTGTCTCAAATTTATCCTCCTTAAAGCCAACAAGACAGGGGATCTTGCCCGTGTAGTCAGCGGCTGTCGGCTGTCACCAGTTAAAGTCCTCTCTCAAGCCGGTGAATGTGTTCATTTGTGCTATATCCATAATCTACTTGTAGCCCACTGTAAGCTTGAAAGAAAGACGGTCTCGGAGGGCGACGCTGGCCTGCTTCCAGTCAGAACACCAGTGTCAGAGGAGCTCGGCTTTGAATCTGCGAGGGGTTCATCATTAGGAATAGTGAGCGAGGATGATTCCCAGGCAGGAAAAAGTGTCTAATGGAATTGAGTGGTGACTGCGGCCCTGTGGGAGATTATGCCAAAGTCTGTCCGTAATGAGCAGCGTAATGGCACGATTACAGCAGCACTTAATGACTCAGAAACGGCCACCACTGTTAGTGTGTGGACACCCTCTACTGTATATCCCTTCTCTTACCTCATTAGATGAAGCGCTGCACAATTACTGCACAGTTTATAAGCCATCATATTGACAGTTGTGGAAGAAGTATTTTTTTATCCTTTATTGAAGTAAAATTACTAATACCACACTGTAAAAATATTCTGTTACAAGTAAAAGTCCTGCATTGGAAATTTTACTTGAGTAAATGTAAGTAGATAAGAAAAAGAAAATCTCAACAAAAAAAAAACAATACCCAAAATTGTAAAACACAAAACAAAAACAAAAACACCCCAAAAACTCAAAAACAATAGAATACATTATCAGAAAAACTGTTATTAAAAAAAATTGAAAAAAACTCCCACAAAGCCTAAAATCAAAAACACAACAACCAAATAAATACAAAAGTCCAAATTATTAAAAAAAAAAAACTCTGCCAATAGACTTATTGATTAATCAACTTATCATTACAGCTTTATTTTGTATAAACTGTGATTTATAACAAAACATCATATTTTATAAACTCTTCTTATGTGTTTTTTTAATGCAAAAATCTTAACTACTAAATAACTAAAGCGTTCAGATAAATTTAGTGAAGTAAAAAGTACAATATTTACAAGTACCTCAAATTTGTACTTATTTTTATACTAAGTATAGCACTTGAGTAAATGTGCACCACTGCATATTGACAAGAAGCGGCTATCTTTTTCTGAGTGTTTTTTTCTGCCGTTGCCCAATTTTCTGCCTAAAAGCCCTATTAAAGTACACCAGGATTTAAAAGAGCAACAGTCTGAATTGCCATGATCAGCCGGTCTGCTCACCGAGGCACAGAAAATCCAGGCTTTAGTGACACAAAAACTCATATCATTGACAAACTGCAACCTTTTGGAAAAAGAGACCCAAAATGAAAAATCATATTAGCGGTGCCATGCATTCTAATTTTATACAAGCCTGTTCCGCTGAAGTATAAACTGCTGCACAGTAGAGGCATCGATTGCAGTCAGCCATGAGAGAGCAGTCAGTACATCTCTTGAATAAACTGTGTGAAGCTAGCTAGCCTGCTCCATCACCAAGTGTCAGCCCCAGTTATTTTTGTAAAGGAGGCACTAATTAATTTTGCAATGCCAATTTCTAGTTCTCTGGATGTCTTAACATGTCTCTGAATGAGTTTAGTCACACATGCACATATCATTTGGCACGTTACTTGCTGGTGCTAAAAAAAGGCAAAATCTGTGTCCAAAACTGTTCACTGAACAATTCAATTAAAAACCAAATAAAAGATGCAAGTTTAATTCAATCCTTCATCCAACAGTCATCTTTTTCTTCAATCTGCACAATGTGTGAAGGTTGTTCTTTAAGTCTTTATTAGCAACCACCATATATTGCACTATATATGGTAAGATGATTTGCACTAGACATTCAGAAAACACTACATAAAGTGTTAAAATACACTAAAAGACTGTAAAAAGCACAATTTTGGACACAGAGGAAGCTTGTCCTGCATATTGATTTGCTTTGCTTGATTAAATTACCTTGGGGATGTTAAGATAGGCTAATTATTATTGTTATTATATTATTATTTTTTCAAAATGTATTAAAGTGGAAAGCTATACATTTTCAGCTTTTTAATTCTACCTCCACCAAGCATCCTCAAGTGGTGTTATTGTTGATGCCACCATCGAAAAGACTAGCAGGATAGCTTTCCATTTTCCTCAGAGCTTAGCAACTATCCGTAGATGAGTGATCGACACTACACAACATCATCAACATGTAACATTGAATAGAGAAGAAATGTTTTTAATTCATTTAGTTATATTTTATTTCTTTTAAAATTAAAATAAACCAACAGTTTCTGTAATCTAGCGTTACTTCATTTTGGCTGTTGCTATGGCAAAGGCAGAAACATTTTGATTCCCAAATTGGACTAGAAATGCCAATTTTAGGTCTATTTAAGATGGAAGTTAAAAACAGCTATGTTTGCAGGGAGTGGTACTTAGCCATCGAACAGGAAAAATGCCAATTCATTGTCGGTTTTAAACCCTCTCAAACCCTGAGACTTCCTCCATTATATAAGTGCCCTTCTAAGATTCCCCTGCGTTGTACTCCGGTTTCGGTCATTCTCTTTTTGCCTTTTTTGCGTCCTCAGGTAATGGGGCTATTTTCCTCTCTCAGTATTTACTTCACTTGTTCCACCCTCTGCCATTTTCATTACTGTCCACAGTAGTAAACTGCAAAATCACTCGCTCACTGCAAAATGACTCCTTTGTTAGCAAGTGCTGGACCTGAAAAACAAACAGCTCATGCTTTTATGGTGCAATGTTTGATACACTTCCTTTTAAAAAAAAAATGTATCCTTATTTTTCCATAGAGATTGTACCCGGAGGCAGGCAGAATTGCACAGTGAAAGCTAAGCTGTTAGCAAACCAATTTTAACACAGTTATTTCATTGTTCTATGGGCACTGCATTGTGCAATCAATATTAAGCTTACAATTAAATGTTTATACCAAAAGGTTACCTCTGGAGGCTTTAATTTAATTTCATCAATTACTATAAGTGGGCAGATGATAAGTGGAAAATTACAGTATTTTTTAAACCTTTTTTTAAGTTTAAAGTTGTTGTTTTTTTTCTCTCTCTGTCTTTTAAAGCCATGACAAAGGCCTACAGTTGTTGAAACATGGTGGTTCTTTTAAAGACTTAGCCATTACAATAAAGGCTTCTCGTCAATCTGTTTCTGGTCTGCCTGGATTGCCTTCCCGTGTATCCCGCTGTTCCCCATTTCCATGAGCGCCCGACATAAGATTTGATCTAGGTTTAATTATACTGAGCAACTAGTCATATTTTTTGGCTCGAAGACTTTTAGCTTTAACTTATCATTATGATGTAAATGTAAGTTGCACAGTATGTTGGTTCTAGAATAATAACACAATTGGCATTTAATTGGTTCCCTATAAGTCTCCATTTCACAATACAATTCTGTCTACTAGTGGGAATGATCTACTGTGAAAATAAAGGCTCAGTTTAGGGCACAAACTGACTGTCTCAACCACGTCATGACCAAAAGACAGAGAGGATAGTGCTTTGTTGTCTAGCTATCTGCTATCCCCAGTTACCAAAGATTATCGATAGAAGTTCTTTCTTTCTAGACAAAACCAAAGTAACTGTGGAAAACTAAATACAGTGTGGCCTGTGTTGTTGTTGCTAGGCTCTTTAGGAATTGAAATTAATCGAATTGTCTTTGTGACAGCAGCATCAATAATAATGACTTTAGCTATTAGTTATTATTTAGCTTTAGTTATTTTACAAATAAATATTTTTGCATTAAAAACACATAAGAAGAGTTAAAAGAATATAAATAAAATTACCAAAGAGTTACAAGTACAGTTGCAACATTTAGTTGATGATTTATCATTCAGTCAATAAAAAATTCATCAATATAAAAAAAAAAAAATATATATATATATATATATAATTGCAAACTATTTTGATAGAAGTATTCTTTTCCACTTTTTAAATAATTTTGAGTTTGGGGTTGTCTTTTTATTATTATTAACTTTGAAGATTTGGATGATTTGTTCTCATTTTTGTAAATTTTGACTTTTTGGATTTTTTTTCTTTTTTTAAATGTAATTTAATTTTTTTTTTTTGTATTTTTTTGGCATTATGCACTATTACTTTTAATACTTTAAGTATATTATCCTGATTGTTCTTACTTACATTTACTTAAGTACCATTTTCAATGCAGGACTTTTACATGTAAGTCAGTATATTCACAGGATGGTATCAGTACCTTTACCTCAGTAAAGGATCTGAATAATTCTGCCAGCACTGGTCATCAACTACAACCACTAAATTTTGAAATGAATCCAAATCATGGGACAAATACACTAATCACTTGGTTCTTTTGCCAGATTTGCAAATTTGATATTCATAGTCTGGGCAATGAATGCCTGCACCATGGGGGGAACCCTGAAGGATGCACATAACTCTTTCTCTGAAATATTCCTGCCACTGTGAGTTGGGACAGCATCCGCGGACTCATGCAATAAAATGTACACACAGCCGGTCTGACTACCAAAACAAAGAACAGAGAAGGGGAGAAGGGAGAGGACTGAGTGTGACTTCATTCTCTGCTCAGGACACCATCACTCCACTATATCTTTACACAGCAAATTGAGCTTTGCTGCTATATAAATGCTATGAATGTCGTATATTGGACCTTTGACATTGCAAGATGGTGCATTTGGCCTTGGCGGAGGCCTGCACTCTCCCAGTGCCCTGCCTGTTAGAGATTAGATGTTGCTTTTATGCAGCACAAATACAGGTACATGTGTTATGACGGGTAACATATTGCCTTTTAAATGTGTCGGCAGCTCTCTGGGGAAATCCACTTGACACCGCCTAAGGATTCTGCTCGACACAGCTAACAGGATCGGATGTGATGTCAAGCAAAGGTGCAATTTTCATTAACCTCCAGCGGTGCCGTGATTTGAATGTGCCAGCCCAGCAATTAGCTGATTGTGACTGATTGACAAAGCCTCTGTTTCTCTGCTCTGATGAGAGATGGGAGTGTGAGAACAAATGTACAGTTGTTCCCTGGGTTTGGGCCTTTAACATCACAACACTCTGATTTCCTCTTTTATGGTGTTCGTTTTTCTCACGTCCGTGAAAGCTCTAGACAGTGAAGACAGATTTAACGGTGGCTCAGATGCATAAAACTCTAAAAAAAAAAAAAAAAAAAAACATCTTTGTAGAGACTCATAACACGACAATATTATAATCAGCCTTGTGCTTAATGTCCAACAGCATATTTTGTATGTATACAGTTTTGTATATTATGATTTAGAGCAACTTTCTAAAATAGAAAATGTCATTACTTTTTATTTTACATCACTTTTACAAAACTATGATCAGAGATAATTATCAAAATTACATATTTAAAATTATATTACAGAATTATTATAATGTCTAAGCATTTTCCAGGTCATTCCCTTTTATTCATCATTCATTTATTTATTTATTAAATAGTCTATTTTCTGGTAATTTTCTTGTACTTGTTTAATCATCTCTTTCTGTCTCTTTTTGCTGCTCATTGCCTTAATCTCATGTTTTTGAAAGAAATCAAGCCAGTTTGCTCAGGTTTCAAAGGGTTAAAAAGGTTAAAATATAATTATCAATGACTTTTAATTTAGTTTACAACATTGAGCCAATGCAAAACAATTACAGTAAGATGCAAAATTAAAATAAAATAATGTAGGCAAAATAAAACAAAGCCAAAGTGAAAATAAAATGAAATGAGAATAATTAAAACATCCACCAAACAAAAGCAATTAATTCCCACTTGACAAATGTGCATTTTGTTTGGCATGTAATAGATTGCATGGACTCCAAAACATTAATACTCGCCCAGTAAAATGGGCTCAGCAACTAAAAGAATAATGTTTATTAATAAGAGACGCCATCATATTAGATCTTTTTCATTATTTATCTCTCACCTTATTGTTTATTTTCACTCAACAAAAATAAATGCATGCTGGTCTGCAGGATGAAGAAGGATGCTGCCATTCTCACTGTACATCTTTCGCTTATAAATACTGGTTAATGCATGTGGGAATGGAGTTTGCATTGTTGATTGTGCATGTATGGGGACAATACATGCACTTTGCTTGGCGTGGCAGCAACAGGTCATGGACTCCACTCTCAGATCTGTTTGTAGGAAAGGGATAATGATTGGTCTGAAGTCTCTGGCAGAAGATATTTATCCTGCTGATAAGCTTCATCAATGGGCTGAAATGCGGCGTGAAGTAGCTCATCAGACGAACCTGCTTGAGCTCTCCCTGGGTGGTCACTCTCCTCTCAATGAACTCCTCAGTCAGAAGCAATTGAGTGTATGCATCACATGCAGCTTCAAGAGGATACAGGGCCCTAATGTGCTATGATTTGCATACGCGGTTGTGCAAGACTGTATCGCAACAAGGGAGCCCGTCTAAAAATAGAGTGTCTATAGTGAAAGAAGAGCTTTAAACTCCAGTCCATTTATATTCGAGACATTCAATGGCGCAAAAGGTTGTAGAGGAATCCGGGCTGACATTTGAATACACGGACTGCCTCTCAATTCTCTCCTGTAGCCTGTTTTCTAGGGCATTTCACCAGACTTTATATTGAGCTCATGCACCTCTAACACGGCACCTGATCGATATGTTATTGCAGCATTGTCAGGGACATATCTGCCATTTAGATTTCCACCCGGGCAGCCTGACATTCTTCCCTCCTTGCATCTGGTCGGCTGAGGTTTTTGCAAAATTGGAAATCTCTGGAGGTGACATCACAGGCGTATTAATAAAGCTACAGCCTCACGCTCTGTAAAGGTTGTCACCAGCATCACCTGGATGCAGATTTGCTGCAGGGGAAGGGGGCAGAAAAAAAGCAAGGTGGCAGAGCTGGCGCCCGCTCTCCCTGGGAACGAGAGAGTGAACACAGCATTAAAAATCCTTTAATTTGTTAATTGCAGAAAACGATTTCCCCAGCCAATTATCCAAATGCCACAGTGAAACATTGCAAGACTTTGCTGAAAGTGCTTGGTATCATGCCTCATGCATTGGTAATAGCAAAATCGGGAGTGCAAATTGCCTCCCCCCTCCCCTCCCTTCTTCCCTCTTAGAGTTTTCAAATTGTTCAAGCTGCCTTTCCCATTTATCTTTAATGCCTGCTGATCCCCTATTGTGTGGGGGGAAAAAAATCACTCTTCAGCAACTGTAGATGTGTCTGTATAAGCAGGAAAGCAAACATGATGTCATGCTGGGAGAAATTACACACTGATGTAAAATGCAGTTAGGCCGTTGTTGGAAACCGTAACAGTAAATATTTTTACTTCTTATTTTTCTTTAATGTGTACCATTATTATTATTATTATTATTATTATTATTATTATTATTATTATTATTATTATTAACATTTTATTACTGTAAAATTATCTGAAAAATTATTATTTTTAAAAATGTAAGAATAATTATTAATATTATTAACAGTTTATTACTGTAAAATGCTTAAAAATTTATTTTCAAAAATGTAAAAAGTGTCTTTTATTCTGTCATTAGAAATTCTCTAGACAACGAAGCCATTTTTTTTCTTCCCTCCTTTTCTTTGTACCCTTGGTGTCAAGGGCTCCTGCAGTCATATTAGCTTGTCAAAGCAAGCCTTTTGATCTATCTCCCCGTTTTAAAATAAACAATTTGAAGGCAGGTTCTGGCTGGGAGAGAAAACGCTCCTAAATCAGCAGTAAGATGATGTGCAGTGCTGTTGTGGTCCGGCAGCTTTGCACGGTGAGATTGACGGCGCTTAGATTGGGGAAAACATGTCTCATTTTTGATTGGCATCATGACAAAACATTTAAAGGCTTTTTTTTCCTCCTGCTGCTTCCCCTGAAAGCTCTTTATATACACTGTGTGGGCTCCCTCCCCTACGCTGCAGGTCAAACTAATTCTGCATTTGTTATATTTGAGGAAATTGCTGGCGGATTGGAGGTAAAGTGCTTGTAGCAGGAGATCAGGAATGTGATCCTAAGGGCAGAGGGTAGAGGCTGAATACAAAGGAGATTGCGGCACCGTGTTGACTCAAATTTGAGGTTTTAGTGTTTGTCCCATTAATCCGTGATGCCGATAACCTCTGATCTGGGCCAACTCCAGCCTCCTTATCGAGGGCTTTGTAGATGTTAATCTTCACAGTGTCTGTTGGTGTTGTTGTCACATTAAGGAGAGCAACAGGATATGTTAAAGTAACCTTTCTGCAAAGGCTGAAATAGAAAACAAATGTATGTGCATTAGAATAATGTCACAGAACAGCTGCAGTTTGAGAAGTAATGGTAATCAACCCATAGTCCATGGGTCAAGCAGGTTCAGTTAAGCTTACTAGAAAGAGGTTTTGGGTGGGTGGTAGGGTTGGTCGACTCAGATGCAAAGAGTATCTTGTAGAGATAATGCACTTTTTACAAGAACAAGTTTAATTAGAGTAAAATGTATTGATACAAGTATTTGTGATGAAAGAATATAGATCTCAATCTTGATCCTGAGATTGTTCTTTTCAAATAATCTGATCAAACCATTTCAATTGCAGATTGGTTCTTGAATTATTTGGTGTGAAAATAAAAATTAGATTTAAAAAAAAAAAAAAAATTCTTATATTATTATGACATAGTTTTTATAGACAGTTAGGAAGATTTAGGGGATAAAAGCAAGCTCCATGAGGATGTAACAGACTGACCTGAAAGAGTGATCAACAGATGAGGGGGACACTGCGGTAGTGTTGGCATCAGATGAGAAAGAGACCACCGTGCGTCCCGCTGCTTCACTGTCAGGTGAGGGAGAGAAGATGGTTTTGAACAGTCACTTATCCATGTAGTGGCTGTATGTTCATTGAAAAAGCAATTGCATTGACACTTGAGTTTAATTTGGTCACAAGGCATGTGGTCAATCGGATCACAATCCTTCCTCAATGCGTTTTGAGTGCATTTAAACCTGTGCTTTTATGCGGTCAAGCAGTATCAAATGGCAAACCAATAACCCAAAATGCATTTTAATGCAGGTGTAGAGGGGTCTTATTCACTGAATCTTTTTCCATTGCACTTAGTTACATTGACTTTTATTGATACACCCCCAAGTGTTTAAACTTTTTTGCAATATATTAAGATTTCTTCCCCCGCTCAGGTTTTTATTATGCACACATTGAAAAGATGCATAAAACAGTTGGATGGAAATGCACTGACTGTCACTCTCGCTCTCTATTTCAAAAACACGCATGCCCTGGAGAGTGCCATGACACTCAGTATTTATCTCAGTCCTGAAAATTATGCCATTATAATGCATAAAGTTGGCACTTTTGCACTGAGAAACTTAACAAGAAATCACCCCAAAAAACAGCAAAAAAGTAAATGAAAATTAGCAAGGAAAGAAAAATAAAAAACAAAAACAGGGAAATGACTTGGAAAGAAAAGTGCTAAAATTAAATTTGACAAACATACGTATAAATATATTCTGTCACATAATTTTAAACATAATATTTTCATAATCATAAATATATATTTTTTTGATATGTTTCTAATAATTATCTCTCTTTACCTCTTTTTTTAAAACTAATTTTGAGGTCGTTTTCTTGTCACCTTTTACCAGTGTCTTGCTCACTGCCTTTTTTCCAGGTCTTAAATGTTTGCTTGTGATAGGCATCTTAAGGCAGCACAAAAAAAGTGATGTCGATCCAGGTTTCAAAGGGTTAAAGGTTCAGGTTGGTGCAGGTATTAAAACCTTGACCCATACATCATTAATGAGAAAGTTATTATTTTTTTGTTTCTGGTTTCTTTCTATCTGCAGTATATTTTTACAATAATCATGTGAAGCCAGAGGTGTTTTTCTGTTTTTTAATTTTTTAATTGCCCAAACTCTATTTTATCTGGAATGCACACACACACACACACACACACACACACACACACATATATATCTATTTTTTTTTGTCCACCATTTTACTCCAGGTTGAAAAAGTAAAGCAGCAACAAGAAGCAGATGGTTAGGAAGAGCATGTAGTTAATTATACTACATCAACTTTTCATTTCTGCAAGAAAACTGTGGAACTCAGGCAGAGTGTTTCTGATACTTTTCACCCTCAGAGCTCTCTCTCTCTCTGTCTGTATGTCTGTCTCTCTCTCTCTCTCTCTCTCTCTCTCTCTCTCTCTCTCTCTCTTTCTTTCTTTGTGCTCTACCATCTGTAATGAGCTAAGCAGTGGAGTGTAAGCAGCTTCTTAGATAATGAGGCACAGTTCCCCAGGGAGTCAAGCTGGGCCCACAACTTTAATATATCATTTCTTCATCCTTAAAATGAAAGCCATCAGAATGGAGAGACGGTGCGGAGATGTACATGCAGCTCGGGTGTCAAGAGGAGCCTCGCTATCTCTGTTTGGATCAGTAGCCGCCATCCGCAAATACGATTTAGGATTCGATAGCCCAAATACTTATTGGTATTGCCCAATTGAGGGATACAAATGCTTCCAAGTCTGGCAGATTCAGCCTTTTTTAAAACAAAAATGCTCCAACAGGCCCTCAAACCACAAGGCATCCATTTTTCATTAGATGCTGTACCAAGTAATGATAGTCACATTTGTGCATCTACTACTTTACAAATAGCACTAAATGCATTGGGAAAAGTCCCCAGCTGCAATGCATTGCGGATACATAAATGCTATAGTTTGTTTTATGGTTGGAGATAGCCGCTTGGCAATCTACCTCAGCACTGGGAGCCGAGACCTCTCCAGCTTTTCTTGGAGGATATCTCCATAATAGCCTCATTATTCAACTGTGAGCCCAGGAACACTCAGGCTGAAGTAATGAGCCCCTCACTAGTTGCTGAGTATCACCTTTTTGCAAGAGGTTGCATGGTGAATGCATCCCGATTAGAAGTGCTGTTTAGCCAGTTTGTAGCAGAAATGCAGTAAAGGTCATGATCTTTATTTTAATTTTTTTTTCTTACCATTAAAATTGGGACCCGAAGATTCAAGAACAATCACTCCAAGTGTCCCAGCCAGGAGTCCTAGATTGCAGACTGCAGTGCAGTGTAAATAATTCAAGCGATGGTTCACCAGGATGTGCCGCTGAAAGTCGCAGACACTCATTAAGAAATGCCCTTCTGTGTTTTTCTGCCTCGCACAACTGACCGGAGCAACCGATGCCAGCGAGGACCAAAAGTTAAAAAGTTCTCTCAAATATGCGCTCAGTGTAAAATATTTTGACTGACAACATGATTTCGTGTTTGCCAAGTTTGTGTGGAAAATGTGTGTTAGGAAAAAAAAAAAAAAGGTCAAGGATGTTTATACTTCCTAACATTTCAGAGGGCAACATAGGGTTCCTTTATACATTTGACAGTCAGTTACAAACGTTTGCTGATCATTATTTTTACATATGCGATTGAAAAATGTTTTGCTGTTAAATGTTCGGGATATAAGAATCTGTTACTAATATATAGAATAGAATAAGTCAAATCTGCTCCACCTCCTTCAACTGCATCCTGGCAGGGTGAGGCAGCTTTATTTGTATAGCACATTTTATATAACGGAGGATTTCACAGTGCTTTACATTAGTCCCGCCCTTAGTGCAAATTGAGTGAGTCTCATCATGGTGCTCATTGGTTGTTTTTTTTATGTTAACCCAGAAACTACAGTTTAACATTACAATGCCAGACCAATCAAATTCGAACTTGATGTAGTAGCCGAATTCAAAGGTCTGGACTCAGGCAAGTTTAGAGGAGCTGGAAGGCGGGTTTCTTGCCTTTGAAGAGAATAAACATAGTGCTAACAAGTCCTGTAATGTCCAACTTCATCTATTTTTGCAGTCAAAGATCATGTTGAGTTTGTGTTTTTTTAATTGTTGTTCATTGCTTATGTTTTATATGGAAAAGAAGGTAAAATCTTCAGTCTCTCAGCCTCTGTGTAGGCGGTCCGTCTATGTGTCTGACTGTCTGACAGGACGCAGAGAGACAAGTAAACAAACTTTTTCCGGTAGCGTTCAAACCATGAAGGACATGCTGTGTTTCCCTAGCTGTGATGTCTAAGATTAAGACCCACTTCATCAGCTTCCTCATCCCACAGCATTTAAACTAACATATGTTGGCATTTACAGGTACGATTTCAAGGTGTGCTGCTGACAGCTAATTAGCTAACTAGCCTGCACACTGACGCTAGCAGCGCTCTTTTCTCTGGAAGATGATCAGTTGATGTCCCTTTTAACGAGCAAAGATGCAACAGATGACATGCGACCGTGTGTGTAGATAAGACTTCACTGTTGCAGACTAGTGTCACCATGAGCCAATTATACAACTGCAACATTGCTGATTTATGCATATGCAGTTATGAAATGATTTGTTTGACTATAAGACAATGAGTTCCTCATATAGACAAATGAAGAACCAACGTCATTTTGACTTATTAATGCGAAGACAGAGAGTGCCACCATGACATAAACAAATATGAAATATACATTTCTTCCTTTTGGGTTCTTTTTTTGTCAAATGGCAACACAGGCAAAAATTATGCAATTTAAGCTCAACTGAATTTAAAATACAATATCATTAATCACAGCTGTAGCTTTTAGTTACTTTGCAGACTAACACCTTGCACACAAAACATATATACAATACAAATAATCTTACAAATACGATGCGTTGTTTCAGATTAGCCCACCTAATGCTGCAAAACAAATGCTCTGCCAGTGCTTGCATTAGTATTTTCTTTTATTGTCATTTTTTTTAATATTGTCAAATGCTCAGTATCCCTAAAATCTGTTCAACTTAAGCTAAGAGGTCATGCAAGTCCATAAACCATATAACTGATAAATGTATTTGCAGTGCAAACACGTTTTGATAGTTTCATCACTTATTCTGCTGGCAGCAGTGGAGTGTTTTTGTGTGGTTTTGCACCACAAGTAATGACTGATGTCATTACAAGTTTTATAACACGATGACAGAAACCTTAGCTTTCTGCTACATAAAAAAAAAAAAAAACTCACATATTTTGGCTTTTTTTAGTTTTAATTTTAGATCAATGTACAGGATGTGGCCATTACAGGGAAATCCAGCTTAATTCTGGTGAAATAGTCCTTTTCACCACATGTAAGGTGAGGCTAAGGTGATGACGTGATGACCAGAGAGACAGAAACCTTAGCTTTCTGCTGCATTAAGAATGATTACTCTCGCTATTATGCTTTATATTGGAGATTTAAGCAGAATTATGCAAACAACGATTTCCCACAGTCATGCACAGGATGTCTGTTTTAACCCTATGCCTCCTGTGTTATCTTACCTTTCATGCCATACAAACTTGGAATTTTCCTTAATTACTTTATTTCCTCGCAGTTTCCATAGTCCTTTATATATTGATCTAAAATTTAGAAAAAGCATAATAGCTAGAACATTCTCTCCTTTTGTTGTAGAAAGCTGAGGCTTATGTTTCATCATGTTGTACACTCATAATTACGTCAGCATGTTACAGTACCTGTGGTGAAAAAATACACAGTGGTACCAGAGGAACAAATGATCAATCCATCGCTACACATTTGCACTCTGCTCATAAAAAATAATATAATTTTAAAAAACTATTAATGTGCATAGTACAAAAAAATGAGTGTTAGTAATATTTTGCTGAGATTTTTCTACATTTGAAAATCTTTAGGATGAGTATGATCTGTTTTTTTTTTCATTTTGTAAACGTTATATATTTTTTAAAATTTTCTAATCTTTAATGACAAATTTCCAAAACATTTATCAATTATCATGTTTATTGATATACATATCCTTTTAGTTTAGCTTGTAATTAATTATGGGTAGATACAATTTGAGCTTTTAATTGGGGAACTTTCGGGTTTGCCAGGTTGTGCAAAATCTATGACCTCTTCGTGCCTTTGATGTTCTCAGTACCTACAAAATTTTGCTTCTGCTGTAGAAGAGTTGCAATATGAATGAAGGGCTTTTTACACTTTGTTATTGCTTCCTTTTCTTCTTCTAAAACTGGAAGTTTTATGACAGTTATTATTCGGTTTAATGGCTTTCAGAAAGTTAAGATTTTTCCTCCAAAGTTTCAATTCAAACTACAAATGAGCATCTCCAAACTGGAAAGAAAAGTGTGGTTGTTAAAATTCAAGAAATTAAGAGAGGCCATTATCAGTGAGTTTGCAGACGCTGGATCTGAATCCATTGCAGCTGGGCTATGACCAAGATGGCACCAGCCAGCCTGCTAATGCGATGCGCAGCTATAACGGCATCACAGTTTAATTAATGATCATGGTTCTGTCTTTCGGCTTTGTCTAATCCTCAAGAGAATGTCACACGCTGTTACACTTCCCACATAACAAGAGATGCTCAAGTCATCTCACATTACATTTTTTCCCTTTTGTATGACTTAAAGTGCCAGGAATTTACATAATCTGCCCTCATGTAAGCATCCATTAGCACTCTTCCCTATGTGTGTGTCATTGTGTGGAGGCCTAGCTGTCTTGGAGCCGTAGTCCCTGCATGCCACCTGTGTCCTGGTATAGCAGGAACATGACGGATAGCACCGCTGTCAGGCCCCGGGGCCCTCTCAATCCGTGATAGATACCCTAACACAGACTCCTGCTTGTTGTGCCTTGGGTTACTACCACAAACCTGGGGGGATCCTAATTAGCCTGTGGTTGGAACACTCTCCGACATGAAGTGTATGTTTACAAATGGAAGAGCACGATGTCCCACTAGTTCTCTCAAGTACATATCTTGTACTGCTATGTATATATATTAAAATTTTTGCAGCTCTTATAATTTGGGGGATATTGGGGGTGTTATTCCAGGATTCAGCCTGATACCAGTCAAGCTGATATCTGACTGTAACGCCTTCACAGTGTAAGAAACAAAAGAGATCCCTTAATAGATGGTTCCTTTTCTGTTTGTTTCCAACCCATTTTCCTTAGATAATGTATCGAGTCAATGTCTCAAAGGGCTTTGCAGATACACAACAACATCGGTTCATGACCTACCCCGAGCTCTTGAAAAAGACAGAAAAACTCAACAGAAAGAAAAAAAAAATAGCAGAATGTAAAGAAAATAAATGGAGGTAACCTCAGGAGAGGCAACCTGGAGACAGACGGCGGGGTGTGCAGTCGAAGTTGTGGGTGGATAAAACAAACAATGTGTAACTTTTCTTTTTCTTGTTGAACAGAAAAGGTCCAATAAACTGTTCACTGAGATGGGTCCAGTGAAATGTCCACTAATGAGTCCAAAGTCATTCAGGTCAGAGGGCTCAGGTAGGCAGTGATGCACCAGATAATTAATCTACCAGTTTTGATATAACTTTTGTTTTTTAGTTCTTTTCTATTTTGTCTCATTGGTCTTCCTAATGCTGGCTCAGTAACGCTGCTGTAGGCTCTGGAGTCATGATGGCTGACTCAAGTGAATGATAATTTTTACACCCTAGGCAACCTACTTTTATCCTCTTTCTACTTCCCCTCATGCTACTTCTCTTTTACTTTGACTTAAACTTTCACCATCTTCCTATGCTCAGGAGCTTATAAAACATGGCAAAAACCTTCATACTGACGTCCTGTTTACTGCAGACGTATGCGTCTACATATTATGCTCAAAGTATCCTTCTGCATCTGCTCTTTACATTCTGGGATGGTGCTACAGTGATGTCAACACAAGCACATGGTGGGATGATGCTGCACATGGTTATGTCTCAATGGCAACCAACACCAGGATGTCAATGAATGCAAATGATGGCATGGTTGGTTAGCATTAGGGGAAGGAGACACTTCGTAAGGTGTAGAAAAACATCACATTCAGACGGGAAGCGAACATCAGATTTCCAAATGAAAGTCGTGGGTTTGTTAGATTCTTCCACGGCCCGAAGGCACCCTTTCGCTCCTTACATTGCCTTGCTACTGGCAGCGTTTCAACCTCACACTGTGCTGCTATGTTTCATGCAGACGCAACAAGATCTGTCTGGCCGCATTCTCAAGTGACACCACCCATGTGCATATCATGCTCATGTAGCAGGTGGTGTCTGGCCATCCACAAATTCTGTCCGACCGAATTCTCACCTGACGCCATCCAGCAGCATTTCATGCAAATGCAAAAGCTGGCTTTTGGCATTGCGATCTTACACCAAAAGCACTGTTAAATCAGTGGTATAAAGGAGTTTGTAATGAGAATGGGCTGGATATTAACATGCATCCTGATTGATTGGGGTATGTATGTATATAGTATATGTATGTATATTTACCAACTATATATTTATATAAATATACACACACACACACACACACACTCTTATATGTATATATAATTTTTTTTTTTTTTACAATTATAATTAACCATTTTATTCTATTTTTCTAATATTGTTAGTTATGTTATGTTGTTAGTTTTGATGTTATTGTTAATGCTATTGTTAATTTTATTCATTGTTGTATTGTAATTGTGCTTGGGCAACGCTTGTCGAGTGTCCTCCCAGTAAAGCCTATTGAATTGAACTGAGAGAGAGGGAGGCAAAGGGGGGCATGTTAACATGCTGTGCACAGCCCACAATTATATGAGATTTTACTTGTAAACAACAACACATTTGGTCTTTGCAAATGTAAATTATTCAAGTGTTAATTTGCATAAAAAGAGAAGTGAGATCTATGCACAAGTGGTCACTCATGACATGTGGAGATGTATTAATAATGGCAAGTGGGAACAGATGGACGTACAGTTGTCAACTTGTGATTAGATCACCTGAGACGCATGATAATACCAGGTGTAAACACGCTCCTAGAGATGCACCAAGTGTTATAACACCCTGCTGTTGGTGGCACGACAAACACAAGGCAGAATTTTACATTTCCAAATTATAAATTTCCAATTTATGGCCATGCTCTCATCGCTCTCTATGCCATGTTTTGTTTATTCATTGAAATGTGTGATAGTTTGGCACAAATGACACATAGACAAGCTGTTAAGCCATAAATGATATTAATCATTAGCATCTTACAATATTATAAAATTAATATTTGCAAGTTGTGTTTAAACTTGTATAAAAAGTATATGATAAAAGTTTGTTTTTAATTTAATTTAAAATTATCTTTTAATTGAAGTGATTGTTTGATTTGCAACCTGCACAAGCGGGGCACAATGACATTTTCTTATAATGTCCTGTGGAGTTTTCTTTTAAGGTGTAGTGTGTAGGACTCATGGGGACATAATGGCAGAAATTGGATTAATAACTATGTTTTCATTTCTGTATATCACCTGAAACTTGAAACCTGAAACACACCTTGTTGTGTTTTCTTCAACTTGGAATAAGGCAGTTATGTCACATCCAGGGTGAGTCCTCATCCAGAGAGTCCACCATTTTGTTTCTAGAGCAGCCCAGAACAAACAAATCTAACACTGGCTCCAGAAGAAATTTCAGCTGGTTGCAGTCTGTAACCCTATAAATGACAATAAACCCTACATGCTGGACCTGTAAACAAAGATTTACTTTACATGCAGTGCTGTTTATTTAAATGCATTATGTGAATCCTTGAGAACATACTAATATGATGAATACAGTTCCTTCCTAGCAAATATCTTCAATAACTTTAATGGGGACACATTTGTAAAAACATTGCTCTACTTGTGATTAGAAAAAGCTACAAAATACATTTGTGATATACCAGTCCATTTTCACTCTAAAGGCGTAAAATAGCGCTGCTGTGATTTCTTTGTCAGACACCAGTGACAAAAGCCACCTTTCACGGTGGTATGATAAACTGCAAGGTGGCATCAGTTTGTAATCCAGCTGGATGGAACCTTATTGCGGTCTTAAAATATGCCTCCAGTCAGCTGGATGGCACCTGTCACAGCAGTATAATATGAGGACCTTTGACGTCAGTTCATATCGCAGCCAGACGGCACCTGTCACGATGATAGGATGTGCCACTGGATGGCATCAGTTGGAAATGTTGCTGTTTATAACGTAATATATGGAGCTGGAAACTCACTTTAGAGTGGGAGGGAGTGGAGATGGAAGGTTGCAACATACCCAGGACTTTCACCCACAAGCCCTGTGTTCCCTTTCCATATGAATGCAAAACCAAAACATGATTTTTTTTTTTTTTTAATTCTAAACCGAAAGACGTTCTTTGGTTGCCTCAACCTGTATGTGATTTGTTGACATTGTGGTGTTGGCTGAAGTGTCCTGGACTGTCAACAGCAAACACAGGAGGACACTTACTATCTAATATGTAAATATGAGGATCCACTGACAAAGCATCAATATGTGATATGAAGACGTTGGATATCGCAGCTTTGCACGATCTTCTCACCACCACATGAATAGCATGTTTTAACAGATAACATTCACATTAAAGAACGTAAGCTACCAATATATGAGGTCTTTGAACTGCAGTGTGAACAAAGCCTCGGAGACAACAGCTTGCGCACGCACACACACACACACACACACACACCAATGCACACACACACACACACACACACACACACACACACACACACACACACACCTAATCTCACAAAATGTATGCTCAATCATGCATCTCTGTGCTGTCACATACACTTAACAATGCAGCCCATCATTTATTGTAGATTAATCCTCGTTCCATATAGTGTCGGGACCTGCACTTTACCTTGTTTCATCGTCATTAAAGGGAACCGATTGAAGAGCACAGGAGTGCGCGGGACGAGTGAGGACAAAAGAGCACGGAGGCGAAGAAATACCCACTAAATGGCGATATTGCATGGGGAGGCAGGGAAAACTGGGTGAGGTAAAAAAAAATGAATTAACCTTTGACAGATGAAAGCAACAGTGGATAAGACTGGAATACGAAAGGTGAAGACAGACACAGAGAATAAGATGTTACAGGTAAGATTTTAACACCTCTGTGTTCCTGTAATACCGCAATGTGTGATGTGAGATAGTGGTGTAGGTCGCAGGAAAAGAGTGAAAAAAAAGGGTTTCAACCAGTTGTATGACAGAAAAAGAGGAACAGGTGGAAGGGGGGGATAAAGATGGAGAGGTATAGAGAGATTGAAGCTTCCTGTGTTAATGAACCCTACAGCGTCGGCGCTCCCCTCCATGCTGCAGCCTCTAGCCTCTGCCCTCGCTGTCAAGAGCGTGTCCGAGCCACACGGAGCAGTGGTGACAGCTGTAGCAGAGCCCACTTTGAAGTCCGGAGTGCAGCAACAGGGTAGATAATGACCCCGCCAATCTCCTCCCACCGCCCTGTCTGCTTCCTCTGGCCTCTGTGCGGGCCACAGACGGAGGCCTAATGAGCATACTTTTCTGAACAACTTTCCACTGAAGGCAAATGCATTAATTCTTGATCCGCTTTATAGTGCTCGGCGTTCCGAGGGAGCGAGGATGAGTCAGGGTGAGGGAGAGTCGCTAATGCATGTTTCAGACAAAACAGACAAAAGTGGGGGAGACAGAAATGGAAAGTGAGATTTGCATCTTTGTTGTGTGACAAAGCAAGAGGTTTAGGCGCACAAATGACTGCCGGTTTTAATGACATCGAGGTAAATAAGCGTCTGTCTCCGTCCCAAACACTTACAAAAGGGTGGCTGTCCGTTATCCGGCGTGATTAATTAATGTTTACCCGCTTAAAATCCCAACCCAGGTGCTGCCCAAGGAGAGATATCGAATGCTTCTTCATTTGGGCTGTCAGGGTTACAAAGAGGAGAGGTAATCCAAATCAGCTCTGCCAAGGACAGCTGCTTCATCACAATTATAACAAGGTGTCTGCCTGCTGCATCCATACCTGCGGCTCTTCAAACAGGTCGAGGCTAATCAATGTGTAGCCCTTCCTGCCGGCGGCAACAGCAGCGGTGGCGGCAGCCTCGCTTTTCATTGGTTAGATGTTTGATGTTAACTAAAGTTCCTGCCATTGTTCCATTATCGGGATCAGGTTCAATATGGCAAACTGGAACCCTCGTAGTGAAATGATTTCTCATAAGAAAAGCTTCGGGGAGATGCGTGCAAAGAGAGAAATCAAGTTATTGGTGTCAGAGTTGCGTTTAAATGGTGACAGATAACAGCAATTTTTGTAGGTTTAGGCCGAGCTCATTTTTACTCCTATTTCCTTCGGGTGCAGAAAAATACAATTACAGCCTCCACCACAGAGGCAACAATCATTTCATGTTTTTTTTTCTTCTTTTTTTTCTCAGTGGTTTAAACTGTCTGGCATGTTAGCATATCTTCAAACAACAGGTTATCTACGTTATTTCTGTGGTTTATTTCCATGTACTCCAGTCTGTTTTATCTGTGGGAGTTTTTCTCCTGTACATCTGATGATGAATGGTCTGTTGTTGCCCTGAGAGATCTTTACCTGCAAGACACTGTATATCACATCAAAAGCAAACACAAACACAAACGCGCTATCAACTCTACCAGGAATTGTACCGTAGGGTCCATACATCAAGCTATTTTAAGGCACACCCATTTCAGACAGAACAAATAAAACCGAGCCCCGAGGGAGGAACTAATATGAAATGTCTCAAAAGAGCTGCTGCTTTCATGCTCACAGTAACCACTGTTTATCTCCTGCCCAGCATAAATTAACAACCCCCACTGCTTTTACGTGAAGGTAAGGGTGTTTTGTTTGAGACACAAACATGCTATCAGGACAACAACTACCCTGTCGCGTTTGATTGCCAAAATATAACATGCCAGATTTCAGTTAGTGTGTATTTATGCACCCGATTGGAACAGTCTCCCGCATCTTTTTCTTAAACTGCAGCCACTTTTAGGGGTCAGTACACACACACACACACACACACAAAAAAACCCCCCCCACCACCACCACCACCTACCGGCACAGTTTTGGTTTTATGTGTTCGGGCTCTGAGATAACCCAAATCTGGAAGTTGTGCCGGCACACTAACATGATTGCACTGGACGGAATTTCATTTGTGCTGCTCAAAGCATTGAATAACAGCTTTTGCAAAACCCAGTGGCAATGTGTCCAAAGACCTTCCTGTGAACAATTTGGCAAAAAACAGATTGCAAAGAAAATCGTGCACAGTTTGTTCTGCAGAGAGACTGGGATGTTATTACTGGGCAGTCACGTTGCTGTTGAGTTTTTCAAATGTGAATTTGGGGAATCTAATGGGATTCTTTTCAAATACATCGCATTAAGATGAGACATACATCTTAAATTAAGTGAATAAAAAAAAAAAAAAACATCCATGGAACTATACCCTGTCTACCCTGTCACTTGCTGTGGCAAAAAGGCAACCTGATCAATATGTGAAATGACCCACAACCTCTTAACACCACATTGTGTAGAACAGATAGAAATGGTTAAAAAAAAATAATGTTCATTGTTATGGCCAGTCATATTCATATAGTTTTTGGCATAATGTTTTTAGAGGGAAGTGACAGGTATCTTTCCTTATGAGAATTCATGTGTTGCCTGCCTACCAGTTTTCAGCAAGGATTGGGCTGCAGATTGGCTGATCCAGGGGCTGGTCTGCTGACCATCAGGGTTTTCTGGGATGACTTTGGGGTCAATGCTGACAGCATAGCATTTCCTCATTTTGTAACTTTGTAAAGCTCTGTGAAATTGTGTTTAAGAGCACTGGGATTAGACAACCCATTTGTGTGTTAGTTTGCTTGTAGTTTTGGCTGTAAACTTTTCCTTGTACACTAAATTTAATTGTACATATGCTATATTAGATAATTTTATACTAGATAACACTAACGGAAAGGTGTAGGGGTGATTTTTTTTTTCTGTTTAGTTTGAGAAGTCAGGCCTAATGGCTGTCTTTTGGTTTGCTTCCTTTTTTTTAGGTGATTGGCTAGACTCTGTTTCTGCCTTTGGTTCACCTTTGGTTGGTCAAGCGCCATTTACTGTAACTAAATTTTACCCTGTTTAATTTATTTTACAATAAATTTAAATCCTTATGTGCTCTTATACACCTGGACTAGAGTAAGGTTTAGCACAGAACAAAAGTATGTTACAACTTCACGCAACTATGCAACATAAAGAGCAGGTGACCTTTGGTTTCACATAGGACACAAACAGCTGCCTCCTGGGTAAAAGTCCACAGCCCCACCCTACATGGACTGCATTCCATCATAACACTACATATTGCCTGACATAATCCAGGGAATTTGTGTGACCACTACAAAACAGGATCTCTCCGCTGCCATTGTTTTTGTGATGCTGGAACATGATATTAATCCAATATGTGCCACCACCACGTAACGCATTGTTACAAGGTTGTGGTCATTTCATCGTCTTAATGTGAGACAGGGCTGCAGGAAACAGTGTGGGGTAGGAAACTTGCACAGATATCTGGCTAACAACAGCATTCTGAAGATTGTGAAAAGCCTTTTATAAAGAAATCCATTGTCTTTTCCCTCCATTGTTAATTTGCAGTTATACAAGCAAGAATGAAAACAATATTTTCAGAACCATTCCCCCTTCAGTCCCAAATTGGCAGGGCATTGGCAAGCCCTGCAGTTTTGTAAGTCAAAGTTCAGTTTAAAGATTGAAGATTGACTCTGAAGTTATTGAGGTGGGATCTATTTGTGTCTGGAAGTTAATGTGGCCGTTCTACGTTGAAATGGGGAGTGACAATAAACATGCATACTGTGATGGCCCACTTTCTGGCCTTTTGTGGCGCTCTGCTGCCTTGCAGGAGCCTAGAGGGAGTCATCAGAGCAACTGGCTGCACCTGAGAGGTGGGAATGGCAAAAGGTACTAAAGGACTGCTCTCCCAGGCTGAGCTCTGTCTCCCTGAGCAACCTCAACATTATCCTCTCTGTCTCATGGTCTCCATGTCTTTGCAGTTTGATTAAGGTTTACTTATTGTATGGCACTCAAACACAAACTTTGATTTATCCATGCCTCACACCATTAACTCCCTCTTGAAACCCCACTTATTTTACTATAAACCAGTTTGGCTTTTGAAACTTTAGTGTGTGGACTCCCTCTTACAAGCCTATGTCTGTTTGTAACATACCTATGTATCTTGTGCTCTTAGCATGAGCATCTTACCAAAACATGGCCCACGAATTAGCAGGACATTAGAAAAAAAAGTTACCTGAAAATAAGGGGGAAAAAATAAAAGTAAAAAAACTAAAACAAACAAATGACCCAAAAAAGTGCTGAAAACTATTTTTTTTTTTTTTTTTTTTAAAAAATGTGTATTAAATATTTTTCTAACCCCCCTCTCTTTTTTGCAACTAATTTTGTGGTCATTTCCTTGTCACCTATTTGTAATTTCTTGAAATTTGCAAGACATTTCTTGCCAAGTTGGTCACTGCCTTTTCAAAGAAATCAAATGAATTTGCTCAGGTATTAAGGGGTTAAATTGATTGTGAATGCAGCACAGGAAAAATGATGCTGATCCAGCTTTCAAAGGGTTTAAGTCTAGTGGTGCGCTCAGTAACAGTTGAAATGTCACTAGTATCATGCATGGCCTGGAGCTAGATGACAGCAAGAATGTCTAACAAGCGAGTAAAAGTTAGCAAGCACTAGCAGTTTGCTGATCCACAGATGCCTTGGAAGTGCATGTTTAATAATGTATGTCTTTTAAATGACATATATTTCATGACTCAAGAGAGAGTTAGACCCTGGTCTCTCTGGATGTATACAGCTCTGGACAAAATTGTTTGACATTGGCAACATCAAGGAAGCGGAGCTGGTCAGCTATGCTTAAGAGAAAAAGCATCAAGACAACTTAAAGACCACTAAACATACTGCCAGTGTATTATACCGTATTCTCTTCCACATTTTTATGACAACGCCTATCTTAGCACACTAGAGTATGAACTTTCATGATTTTGAAAATACTAGAATTGATTTTTTTTTTTTTGTCCACCAGGCTGGAACTGTCTTCCACCAACCAGACACAGAGAACAGCACAATAAAAAGCAGACAAGCAGTTAGTAAAACAAAAATTAGAAACACTTAACATATTTAATCGGTTCATACTATTATCTGGCTATGGTTTAAAACATATGATCCCTGTAATGGCCTAAGGTTACCTAATTTAAATACTTCAAGTCATGGAAATGGGGTTAAAACATGTGGGAACCCTGAGGTTGTTTGGGAGATATAATGTTTACCATTATCACCATTGGCACTTAATGCACCAAACGGTGAGGCTGATGAGAATGCACGTTTTGAGGTATTAGAAGTTTAAATTTAAGAAATTTGAAGAAATGACCTGAACATGTTGCTAGAGGATCACCAGTGTAATAAGAATTCTTCCTCAGGGGAATGCAGTCCATCAAGGAGACATTTCACTCAAAACCACAAATGTCAAACTCATTGTGGTGCTAATGAAAAAGACTGAGAATCACCAAAATCATTAAAAAAAAAATTATCCTCTTTCCATCATCGATATCTTCATTAAATCTTATGCAATCCTTCCAATTATGTTGCGACACATCACTAAAAATACCTGATGGTGGAAGAAGATGAAAAATATTGTCCAATCCATGTGACCACATAAGTCTTTTTTTTTCCATCCCTCTGATGCAACCTATAGGAACATTTCCTGGGATAACATTTCAACCTTTGTCAGACCTAATTGACAGAGTAGGTCATTTATGGCCTTAAACAGATACTGTTTTAAACCAACTCGGAACAGGTTGTATGATATACTGTGAGAATGCACGCACAGCAGTTTATCTGATGTGAATTACTGCCCCATGGATGACGTTGGGTGTTAGGTTTATCATGTGTCGAAGGCATATCTTAAAACGACTCAAAGTTCACATAGTTTTTAACATGCATCTGACAGGGAAAGTCCCTGGGGAGTCAGATTTTTGTGACCCATCCACCACCCCAACCTGTCTCCTTACAAGACTGCTCAGGACTACTTCTTTGTGTCCAGTCAGTAATTAGCCACATGATCCCAGCCTTTCAAAATACATAGAATATGTACAAATTTGAGCACCTTGCCCTTGGAAGGAAAAAGTTTGTAAGATTAGACTGTTTAGACACGTGGTTTGTGTTTGAAGTTTGTGTTGAACTAATGTCACAAAACAGGACATATGTATCGTGGCATACATCTACTATGTTAAGAAGTTAAAATAACTCATCATTTTCTTTTGGTTTCACATGGGACACAAACAGTGATCTCCTGACCCAAAGTCCTGTGTTTTTTTACATATCCACTAACCAGACGTTGCTGTGACTTACTACAGCTACTAGAGGTCACTGCCTAACATTGACATTATTATGGATCGCATTGAGTTCCTTGTACAAATGACCTATGTGGTCTTAATTTGGAGGACAGTCTCCAAATTCCATGGCAATCCATCAAATAGTTGAGATTTTTCAGTGTGGACCAGAGGCGTGGATTGATTGATGACAGACGGGCAGGCCACCAGCTAGCAACTTAAAAACCCAATTACATGTAAGGTCATATGTCAGCCAGAGAACCTTGTTTTAAACGCTTGTTTAAGCAGACATTGACACCTTTAAGGTGTCCTTGAGCAAGGCGCTTGATCCCCCCCAGCTCTAGCTACACTTGCACTCTCACCTCCCTTTGGAATATACGGTGAAAAGAGAATATCCCAAAGGGGATCAATGAAGTATCACATTGTTATTATCATCCTCACACACTCCCTGAACACAGTGAATCTGCAGCACGGCCTGAGGGAACCAAGAAAGTGTTTTAGAGGACATACAGCAGCTCCACAATCATCTCCACCAGCAGGCTAACGTCCTTATCAGAGTTTTAATTTGTTGATGTGCAGTTGGACAGACTGCAAATGCTCCGCTCGATGGCTGGAGCCGGAGCTGGAGCCCTCTGGAAAGCCTTCTGCTCCAGCGTCTCAACACTGCTCAGCATATGTGGCAATAGATCAAGCACCTGTTTCTGCCCGTCACATCTGCGCTCAAACCTCTGTGGCTCTTATCTGGCCGACAGTTACAGATGACCATGCATCCGGAGGCTGATGCAGATGATGAATGAGCAAGTCGGCTCTGCGTGTTACTTTCTCCTCTCTTTCAGTCTTGAGATGAGCGGTGCAGGGAGTTATTATTAAACCGCGGCATCTCTGCAGCCTGTCCAGTGGTTGAGAACACTCTGCTCTCATTAAATAAAGTGAGGAGCATCACACACGTTTCCCACTCTCGCTTCATTTCCTACACTTTCTTCTCTTTTGCGCTCGTCTTTGTCATAGTTTTCATGTTCTCTTTTCATTAGCCATGACAACCAAAAAGTGAAAGCTAGGCTCGGGATCTTCAGAGCTGGCACAGCACCACTTTGCTGTCTTGACAAGAACTCAGAGAGGAGAGCGCAAGGAGGAACGTTTACTCATTCTGTTTGCAGCAAAGGGGATGGGCTCTCTGCTCTTGCTCCCTTTGATTGTAATCCTATCTAGGCCAGCACAAGACACTGGAGACTTCATTCCCTGAATCTTCGTTTGCATGGATAAACAGGAGATGGGGTACAACACTATAGAATGTTTTTGCCTTTCAGCAAAATTTGCAGCTATGCATCCTGCAAAAAACTTGTTGCAAAAAGTTGTTTCATTGTTATTTTGTTGTTGCTGCAGGGCATAATGTTGTTGCAAAGCCGTATGCTTCTCCTTCTGCTTGCCAAAATGCTATCTTTAAATAAGTGGTGTTCATAAGTTGTTTTTCTCCCAATGCTACAGGCACAAATGCACATGAAGGAGTGGAAACACGCATCTTTATGTATTCTGTTTAGACAGCAAAGCCTCATCTCTATATGGATGATCCATAAACAATCAAAACCAAAGTGAAAAATAAAGCAACCCTCCCGTTCTCACCCAGAGACATAGTTTTAAAAATCAGTCTCAGCAGCACAATTTAGCCAAATTCCACTGTGGTGTATTTTGATTTAATTTTTTTGCGTTTTTTTTTTTTTGTACATTTCAATCAAATCGAAAACCAGAGCAGTGTGAAATGAAAGTATGAATTATTCATAAATACACACTTAAGGATCACAAAAGGCTTCCATGGCTGGGGGCCTGTGTACTCACTAGACTTGCCATTCCTCTCACTACCAGCATTAGAGTCCGTACATCAGCATTACATGCTGCTCTGTGGCGCTTTGTTTTAAGTCAGGTCTGTTCACCAAGTCCAGTATTTTTGACGTAACTGCGCCTGGCATCAGCACAGTAGATGCCACAGCATGCGTCAGGCAGCTGCCGAGCTCCGAGACTTTGCCAAAAATACAAGCAGCTTCCTCCTCCACTCCTCAGTCATTTAAAAAGTAATGAAGAGAAGATGCATGCAAGTCAATCTTGCGCACAGCAAGCGAGCGTGATCACTGTAGCGTGGTTCCATCATGCATATGCAGCCTTCGTGCAATCTCTGTGTGCTCTCCTGTTGGAGAAGTGTCTTCATGAGTGCCATGGCGGTGGTGCTTTATGTGACATAGCTGTTCGTCACATTTGCCCTACTTAGCTTCAGCAAAGACACAAGTTATATAACACTCTGAAGAGCTCACAATGACATAATCTAATCCAGAGTCATTTTAAAATCCCTTAGAGGAACAGACACCGTATATACGCTTTTGATGATGTCAGTATGACATATTTTCCCTAACAGCTGTTGAAGTTGATGTCTTCTCTATGAATCAGTTTAGTTTATTAAATCACACTTATTTTTTTAAATTAGTGTGAGAGAGTGTTAACTGATAGAATCAGAAATAATGACCCTGAAAAGCGGGTTTGTTTGTTTTGTTTATTGTAGCTGAGGGTTGTGTTAATTATGTGTGTAAATACATAATTTAAATGTTTTTATTTGTAAATAAAACCCAAGAAACAGTTCCGATTTTCAAATTGCAATGCGAACAATTCTCAGGAGTTTTTGCTCCTCTTTATCTTGGTAACTTAAGCAAAGCCTCACAACCGGCAGTAGTATATTGTGATATATATGCTTTGTGTTGGGCCAAACAAGTTTCCTTACCTGTAAAATGATAACACTACATCATGGCCTAGAGTGAGCCATTGCTTTTATGAACAAACAAAGTTTGGCAATATTAAAGTTAGAAACACCAATTTAGACCTTTATTTGCACAGCATTGTTCTTATAAAGACTTTATTAGCTTACTTATCTCCGCATGTTGTCATTTAGGTTGAGCAGGTGATTTCCCCAATATGCACTGCTCGACTTCTCTGTAGTAAGACCAATACAAAGGTTCCCTAAAGGTTTTAGGGATTATACTAGTCTGAGTACCAGTCCAATAGCATATAGTTTAATTGATAATAAACTAAAAAATAGTTTCATACTTGGAAAAAAATAGCAGTTTTACTGGAAATGCATTATTCTTTTCTGCTTTGAAACAGTAGTCTACATTGCAGGTTGTGCTGTGCGGCTGGCAACTACTGTTTTGTAGCATCGAAAAATAGTTGATTTCCGGTAAATAGTTTAATGTAAGCCAAGCTGTCAGTAATATTAGAAATATTCTTCACTGAAAAGTTCCACTAGTGAAAAGGCCTATATGTAGGTTTTTTAAGTGTCATTGTGAGTAGTGTACAGCTGACTTGTAGTATCATACTAGGTATGGTTGTAACATGTCAAGTCAATTTAATTTATAAAGACCATTATCACAAAACACGGTTTGCCTCAGAGGGCTTTACTTTATACAACATCCCTCTGCCCTTAGACCCTCACATCACCTAAGGAAAATCTCCCGAAAAAGAACCCCTGTAACGGGGGAAAAAAGGAAGAAACCTCAAGAAGAGCGTCAAGTTCAAGTATCAGAATCGAAACGTAAAATTTGTATTGGAATATCCCTTGTTTGTTTGTTAGGCTTTTTTTTTGCATGTGTTTCTTGTCTCTGAATATTAAAGACTATGAGCCCAAGGTCATGCTACCAGCTCTCTGAGGCTGTGTTAGATATAGTAGTGACTGGGGCAAACGGTATTGTTAGCATGCAGAGATGCTCACAGAGGCAATGCTAACATGTTGCTGCTTTGCAGGCATAAAGTTTATCATGCTCACAGTGTTAGTATATTCTGTCAGCAAGATAACATTTGCTCTACACACAGTGCTTATTTGTAAAGAGTGGAATTAACATGTTAGGACCAAAAAAAAAGTGCAGAGGATTTTTGTGGTTGTTAATCCTCACAAGAACTTCAATGATTTCACAGTATTTTAGTCGTCTAACTATCCAGCGTATCCATTGATCCAAAATGATAACTAATACTATTAGATTCTTTCTCTACTTCCAAATGTCCAACTGTGTCCCACAGTGCATCTGAGTCATGCTGCATTCCACACTAATTCTTTACCCCTGTGAGTGACAGCCCCCTGAAATAAAGACAGGAGAAGAAAAGCAAAGTTAAAAGCTGGGGAGTCTTTCAGATGCATATCACTGAGGCAGCAGATGAAAGTTGAGTTGCGAGGGCTATCATGATCGCTGGAATAAAGAGATGAGGAAAACAGCTCAATAACATATCGACACCATCCTTTAATGTCTGTCAGAGTACAAACAAGTGCTGCAGCCCACGGGGGCACGCTCCCTGCAGTGGCCCATGTTAAATGGGATGCCTTGACATTTTCAGCTTCAGTCTTAATTTCAAATGCTCTGTGCATTATTGAGAAAAAACCTTTGTCTTCTATGAACGCTAAAAAGACAGTTATGTGCTGTCTCTTTGAATCCTATGGATACAACTACTTACTAATGAGCTGCAGTGTCCATTAGTTTCAATCAAAAATGCTAACAATGTAAAGCCCCCTGCAAAAAGAAAGCAATAATTCCTAATTAAACCTATCAGCCAATGAAAACAATTGATATGAGGTTATCTTGCAGTGGTCATAATCAATATTCTTATATAAATAATGAATCAGGAGACAACTTACAATAACAAACCTGCAGAGATGAATCATCTGCAGACACATTTTCACTGTGTTGTTTTACTGTGACCCCTCTCATCAGCAGTGTTAGGTGTTACAGTACTGGAGTAATCAGATTACTTTTTGTTGCAATGAGTAATCATACGCATTAGTTTACAATTGAGATAATTAGTTATTTAGTGGCAATTTTTTTGAACTGTGGGCTATACAAGTTAATTTTTTAGATTTTTGTTTTCAGTGGTCTCCACCCCACCATCCATCTGTCCATCCATTATCATAGCCATTATTTTATCTTGGCTTTTGTTTTATTTTCTTAGCCACTGTTTTTATTTTTATTTTTATTTTTCTTAGTCATGGTTTTTATCTCTTAGCCACTGTTCTTATTCTTAGCCATTGTTTTAAATTCTTAGCCATTGTTTTTAGTTCTTAGTCATCGTTTTTATCTGTTATTGCCTTATGGTTTTATCTGTTGTGTGTTTCTGTAAAGCACTTTGAGTTGAAAGTGCTATACAAATAAAGTTATTATTATTATTATTATATTATCCATCTGTCCATCCATCCATCCATGCAACTATCAGATATTAGGGATAGGCGATTGGATTATATACCAGCTATTAGTGACTGAATGAGTACATTGCTGGGCAATTTTTACCATTTTATTTTTGGCTAATTCAATGATCTGCCTCCAAAAATTAGAGCCGCTGCTTAGCTGGAAGAGCTATGGCAAAGAGATACTTACAGGAGAAAAACAGTGTTCAGAGCTAGCATATTTTAACGTCTAACTCTGAGTATTAAGGGCATATTTTGACCAAACCAGAATTTGTGATTGTTGAAACAGTGAAGACAAAGACAAACCAAGCAATTTTGGTGAGTTCCAGTGTGTCTCTGTTGAGTTTGAATTTTTTTTTTTTACGATGAGTAAGAAAAGTAATTAAGTTGTTCTAGTCCTGAATTTTGTCACACGTCCAAGAGGCTTCATCAATATGGAACAGATGAAAATGTCCGCCAGACCAAACAGATAAAGTCCACTTGCCTTAAATTAAGGACTCCACTTGTGCCGTGTAAAACTACAGTGTTTATGCTTTAAGGAGAGTATTATTTGTTTTAAAAATGAATTCAACTTTTTTTATTAGTTTATAATTTTTTCTTAATGTAATAACTTTTTTGAAGTGCAAAACTGTTGATACATAAAGAGCTCGTGGTTTTTCGATTATGTGCTGATTATTACTTCATGAGTGTTTATTACATTTAATTCACTGAAAATGATAAACCTGAATTCTGAATGTGTAGACTACAGTTGTATTTTTCTGTTTAGTAACAGAAATAGGAGTGAGACTGTTTCCTTTCAAGACAATATCGACATTGTGCAAGGATTTGCAGTGGGTGATTTTTTTTTTTAAAAAGATACTACTTCAGTAGGTAACACTGTATTGCAGCAAGTTATTCACTAATCAGCAGGCAGACAAAGTTAGTTGGTGACCATAATTGAGCATTTTGCACTTAAGCGCTGGACATTCATCTCAGGAGTCAGGGGAGAGCAAAACAAGCAAAAACATAATTTGAATATTTGACGAATTAAATATGCTAGAATGTTGGTCCATATTTGTTTGATGTGTTATTGCCAGCTGATATGCTCGCCATTACGACTTTAAGGCAGCTACAGTGTTTAAGTTGTGTTAACTTTTTTTTACAGCTTTCCCCAAGTGACCTAAAAAATCATTTATTAATGTTCTCTATTCAGAATACATCTTCTGAGTTTGAAACAGTCCCAGTAGGTTTCACAGATGACCCAGTTGAGTTTGCCAGCAGGTTTGTTTCTTTTGCGCCTGCTCTTCCATTGATCAGAATCATTCTGTCCTATATTGAGTAATTGACTCTCAAAAATAACATTCTGAATGGAGTATCACTTTAAAGCTGCACCACACATACATGATCTCTATTTCTTTTTCCTTCTTTATAAATCATTCAAAACATCGCTCCTGTTGCATGAAAATTCCATCGAGTCTTTCCTCCTATGTGTCTTTATCTACAACAGAAAGGGGAAACTTTGATTGATCCAACATACTGCACATAATCAATCTCTCTTAGTGTTTTTCTAGACTCCAATGGTATCATGAAAATTTTATAGCCCATGAACTGATAATCCTTCAATTCAAAACAGCAGGAGGCAGTTGTTATATAAAGAGAATACATGCACTGTAGACTTCAATGAATGGGACTGCAATACATTTGAGCAAATCACTGTAATAACTTCTCGGGTGTTAAGGATGGTTACTAGTGGGAAATCTTGCAATAGTGAAGAGCTATATTCAAAAACTCTTGCTTAGTACAAAGTGTTACCTAAAAGTACGCAGTGAACAGTCTGCTTATCATGAGCCTCCCAAAGTTAACTGTCAGACTTTACTGCATCTCTTCCATTACCAAATGAGATGGTGTTTGGTCACTTGGTTACTTTTCAAAAAATATCCATCCATTGGAATGGATGATGGATCTGAGCATCAATGGAAAATAAATAAGGCAAATACAATTTAAATAGGGGAATGCTGTTTTTATTAGATTTTCTAATAACACAATCAGCTTATTATGCATCAAATTTATCATGGTTACAGAGTAATCATTTCAAGAAATCATCAGAAATTGAGGATGTTATTAGTCATGATGACAAATACAATACAAGATATACATGCAAACCCATTTTAATGCCAGTTGGTAAAGAAAAATGTTTGAGATGCTGTTTGTCATAAAATAGACCAAGTAAACATAACTAAAAGAAATTTAAAAAAGCAACAATGCAACCATACAAAAATGAATGAAACTTTTATTCTATACTCATGGAAAATATTCAGAAATCCTCGAAAAGTATAAAATTCATGCCATTTGAAATAGAAAAAAAACAAAAAAAACAAGCACATTTCAACAAACTGTCCAACAGTTTATTAAACAAAGCTGTCATAACCCGTATCAAAACAAGAAAGTTAGTTAAATGTTGATGTCTGATTATGTGTTTTACATTTAATTGTTTTCAGTTTACTGGTCTGTTCCTGACAGGGTGTATATATTGCCACCGTTTGCTTGTTGCTGCTTATTTGCTTGCAGCTTGTTGTCTTTCAAATTCCTAATTCTAATTCATCTAATAATTTCACCCTCTTCCTCTTTGAAGAGTCATCATATTGCAGTCATGCTGTAAATGGAAGAAAAATGTGTGTAAAATATGAGCAGACAGTCATACACAAAGTGCACTGTTATAGTAAACTATACAGAGTCATAGCCTGAACTTTCACAGAACTAAAAATATTAAACTGATCTAGGTTAATTTTTAGCATTAAAAAGAAAAGTACTGTGATTGTTATTGAACAGTATATAAAACAAAATTCACAATAACAAAAATTGTCATGGTGGGATTCCTTGATGCTAAAACACTGCTTCAAGCCAACATTTCCATTTTAATAGTTTTCTATTACTTATCACAAAAGTACATTAAACAATTAAAAATACAACTTTACTTAGAGGTTATTGTGAATCTTTTTTTCCAGATTGTAGAATGACGGGGAAAAAAAGAAAGAAAAGGTTTCAGACCATTTTTATGGAGAGAGTTGATGGAGTTGCACCATTCAAAGAAGGTCCCACAAACTCAGCATGGCCTCCAGAAAGTCATGTTACAATATAAACAGTGCTCTTTATTTCCTCGGGGCCCTGCTCGTAGTATTGTATTGCAACATAACTGGGAATGTATTGTGTCAGCAAACAAACAAAATGGGCATGTTACCTAGAGGCAACACCATACCATAGAGGGTTAAAAGCATCACTTTATTCCTTAATTTGAGTTAACCATGCATGTAAAATGAAGAAACTTAGTAAATGTACTGTATATATATTTATATGATAAAGGTCTGTTAAGACCATTTATTGTAATTTTTACTATTCTGCATTAAGATTCTCCATCCATTGGAGACAGAAAAAAACATGCATGAGGTATCCTGTTTTTGTTTTTTTTTTGGGTTTTTTTTGTGCTAATTAATGAGTGCATTCAGAGTCAGATCCACCATTGCTGTGTTCTTTTATATGTTTGGAACATAATTACAATTGTGAATGGGTTAATTAAATTGCATTAACCTTGGGCTGTAGCCAGCATGCCCTCAGTCCCGACATGATTATTTCTGAATTGGAAAATCAATCAAGAAAAAAAAAGTCCCTCGAATAATATGTTGGTTAATTTTGACCTGTGATGACTACTTGAGCTGGGGAGTAATACAAGAAGTATTTTAATTGCTGTTGTGCTTGACAATTGCCTATTTTGTTATAATTTGTGATTTGCCAGGGTCCAGACCAGTGACGTTAGTCAGTTTCGTTGGGCCTCAGCCTAGTGCACGCTAGTTACTTGTTATGAAGCACACACACCATAATGCGTATATATTTCACCAACTTTACAGTCCAATGAGTTACTCAAGTTGAGAAAGGAGAGGTCAAAGAGTAAGCTATCAGTACCACAGATAGCACTCTGAGGGTCAAAGTGCTGAAACCTAAAAACAAGCATTAGAGCATGAGAGCAGAGGAGCTGTCTATTTCACTGTGGTGCTGAAGTCTCCACTGACTTTAACAAAAGGCAATTTTTTGGTGCTGGAAACGCACGAGTACACTTAATATAACAGGCTGATAGTTAAATGAAGCCTACAGTGCACACACCAGACAGAAGAGAGCTGTAATAATTAACAAAAATCAACACCGTGTCCTTAAAAAAACTGGCCAGCCACCACAGTCAGCATAAAACCATTTACATGATGGTTTTTCTGTACAACAAACAGCCTTATTTCTGTTATATACTAAAGCGCTATATATTGGGTACTGACATCTGGACTCCAGACGTTGGTATCCGACCACTCTACTGAGTTGACTGATTCCTCCAGCATCGTGACATGAAACAGCGGCTTCTCATTATGAGGCTACTTGTTTTACTTTGCTCTGCTCCACCAGCAAAACAGGTATTTTGGCATGCATCAGTGTGGACTTTAAATGATGTTACATTCAAGTGGATATGTTTGTTTTTAGTAACTGGTTAGGGCAAATCACCCTCCCCCACCGAAATCAGTCATAGTTGATTCATTTCCACCCCAGTTGCCACAATCAATGCTGGTTTTGTATGTTTCTACAAACCAAGGATACATTACATTATATAGCTGATAGGCTGAAACTTCCCCCTTCTTTATTTTTCAACAGTGTTAACAAGTTTAATGGTGTGTTAGGTATAAGCACAAAAAAACACTTGGTTACAGTTATGAAAAGACAATGTTTTGGCTTTAAATATTCAGTTTTGGTGTGGAAATGCAGCTATTAATGTTAGCAACTCTGGTAGAATAAACAGTGACAGGTCACTATAAAAATGATTCACATTTGTTAAGTAAAAAGCTGCTAGAAATGCAGCCATGACTCACCAAAAAATAACCAGTGATGTTGTTTGTGGGTCTTGAACAGTGGTCCGTCGAGGTCTGCAGTGCCTAGGTAACTCTCCTTACCCATCTACCTTACCCTTCACTTCAAAATTAGCCTATATACTAATACTGCGTCACTTTTTAAATGCATAAATGTAACATCTGTGATTAGCAGAAACATATAATTGCAAACATTGTGAATGGGTGACTGGATTGAAATATCAGACTGAAGATGGAAATGGAGTGTAACAAGTTGACTGTTCTGTCTGATATCTAGCAAGTATAAGACCTTAGTCAAAGGGCAGTAACAGTTTGTTGCATGAAAAAATTTTGAGAGTGAAAGTGTGAGACAATTAAATATAATCAGTAGCGTTCATCATCATTATCAACAGCAGCCCTGCTCTGCCTCTGTCAGACATTTATCTCCTCCCCTGTTTCAAAACTCCTTCAAGTGTTTTTCTTCCCGTCTCATCTTCTATTGTCTGTGTATTAATTTTCCATTATGAAGCATGGAAGCATCACTAGTCACTGTATGCAGTTTTACAAAAAACAAAAGGACCCCTCGTGTGTCTGATAAATAGGGGAAGTTTAGAAATTCTAATATAATATATTGCCACTTTCACTAATATCTATTACATTACAGTAAAGCCTCATATTTACATCTTTGGTGCCATAGAGATTCGAGTGTTAAATGTGTCCAATTTATGCTACAAAAACTCATTGATGAGTAGAATAGATCAAAAGCTCATTATGCACAGAGCACTGAACACTGCACTGAGCTGGGAAATGAGTTGTGCCGTTTGCTCACTTGCTGCATGTACAGTGTAACAATTAGCCAAAAAACCCATCTGCAGTTGCACACTAACTGCTTCTTTTTTTTCAGACATAATATGTCCTTGTTTATTTCACCTTGGAGGTGACTGCTCATCAATATTGCTGAGTTCAAAACATTAATATCACACCCAACAGCCACATCAGTGGAAGGTTTCTGTGGATGAACCGCTGAGTTCCTGCCATGATGTACAATTGGGGAGAAATGTGTCCCCACAAATATAATAAAACAATACACATGGGGAGCTGTTTTTCTATGCTGTACCACAGGCAAGGGTGTGTTTTACCTCGTTTTATTCACTCATCTCCTCTTGCCGCACAGCCACTCTACAAGGATTCACATTTAGATTTAATAATTTAAGGTGCTGTGTGTTTTTATCACTTTTTTTTTTCGAGGATCATTGGATTTTTCTGAGGTTATTATATTTTTTATGAACAAAAGTCTAAAGGGGTGGCAGCCTCCCAGATTGCTTTATGTTGGATGGAAAGATTTCACTATGGCATAGCTTAAGTGCATTGACTGTTACTGTAAAGCAACTGGACTACATTTTACATTTTAAGATCTATAACGTGCAGGGATATATTGCAAGGTATTGCTAACATACATACACAGCAAATGTTTAGACTGTAACTTTTCTTACTTACTTACAACAAAATAGACCCTCTGATTCTAAAACAGAGCATAGCTCTGCTGCACACCCGTTTTCTCACCTCTAAATTTAGAAATGGACTCATATTGACATTATTTGAGAAATCTGACATTTCCACAACAGCTTATATCAAGTTAGGACTTCATCCAATCAGAGGTGTTTGATGGGTTGATTTTGAGTTTACCGCTACTGTCAGTCATCTCCTTTTGTAGCTGACAACTTAGCTGTAAACTTTGTGCAAATATATAAATGAAATGATAGAAATTATACATATAAGGGCTGGAAATTACATTGATACTATATTGTTATGATGATATGACACTAGATATTGTCCTTGATTTTGGATATTGTGAGTATTGTAGTACTAGTAATGAGGGAATATATCTTTATCTGTAACTGTTTAACCACCCAAATTATCTGTATCTGTATATGTTCCTGTACCTGGAAGGGGCAGAATTAATTCAGGAAGTATGTGTTTGTATCATTCTGTGTCCCCGAGGGTTTTCTGGTCCATGAATGCAGCGCTGAACTCTTCATGACTTCTTTTTTTTTCTTTCAGCAGCCGTCTGTAGATAATTGATGAGTCAATCCGATCAGATCAGATTGACCCAGCGCAATAAACTGTTAACTTAGGTTTCGCTTTCACTGCTCTGTGGTGTATGCCCTGCACTCCAAGAGTGTGCCTCAATGAATGGTATATGTATTCCAACAGCGCTCCTATCAGCCCAGCTCCAAAAAAACCCAAAAACAATAAGTGGCAGCAGATGTTATTGTGGACGGCTGAATATCTACTCAGCCCTGTTTATATGTATTATCTTTTCCTGGTTTTAAAGACTCCATTACAGTAAATTGATGTACTTTTCTGAACTTACCAAAGTGTTCTTGCTGTTCTAGCTAATTTTTGCTTCTGACCACTTAGCCATAATATCCACATTGCTTAGAATTTCAAAAGAAAGATAATAAATCCTATTTGTGAAAATATTTACAGTCAATCATATAATATTGTCACAGTATCCATTTCAAGGTATTTTGTCAAAAATACCTATATATTTGATTTTCTCCACAACGCCTTGTCCTAATACAAATGACACTAGTTTATCATCTTCTTAAATTTGTGACTTGGCTTTTCTGTGACTGTTAGAATACAAATGATCATATTGAAAAAAAGTGTCTAATTTTGGGGAAAAAAAAAAGGGTCAACCACAATTAATACGCTGCATTCTGTGCATTTACTAAGCTTAAAAACTACAACTACTTAAAGGTCAACAAAGGCATCTATTGCACAGAATTAAAGATCGAAAGCTCTGTTTCACCTTATATGAAACAGCACGTTCATCTGAAACTGTCTTCTCTTTTATGTAAATTTCCGGTACCACAATGACGTGTGACTTAAATTTAGCCTAAGAGTAGTGAAGAGCCCTGTGTAAAGGGATATCGGTGTTTGAATGAGGATGCCTGATTGTTACTAAAGACAGAAAATGTAGCTATCATCTCAAGAGAATTTAAGAGCACCTGGCCCTCCGCTCCTTCCGAGATGCGAGTAAATGACCTTTTTTCCACATAAGATGGAGGAGCCTGCTCATTGTTAGCAATTTCATTGAAAATGCTGCATAGTAGTATTATGAGACAATTGGGTCTGAGCTGAATCTGGGGAAGGTTATCAGGCGAGCTGAGACTCAGCTGCTCCATTTCGAACATTAATCATTCTGATTATTTCTCAACAAAGAGTTTAGGTTGAAGACGTGGTGATATGGGGCTTTGCCTCTCCTTAGCTGAGGAGAAATGATGTCTGCTCTGACGGAGGAAAAAAAAAATCCTTTCTCTCTTGGTGAACCTGCGTGAACGTCTGGACCGTGAAAATTGAGCAACAACAATGGTGCTCCTGCCAAATGCCCACATTTGTTCGGCTGCACAACATTGAGCTGGTGATTTCTATCCATCTGTTCCCCAACACAGCCTGATATTCAAGCTAATCACCATGACTGCTATCATCAGCACCGGTCATTCAGTGTGGCCGATCTGTTGAACTCCACACAAAGGCAAAGAGCTCAAACTAAGTGTTTCATAGGCTGTGGTAACAATGCAGCAGGTGTGCATGGGGTGGAAAGGGCTACAGAAAAGTAGCAACAGCAGCAGCACTGTCTCTCTGGGGTCCAATTATGTCTCCTTTCTCCCTGTTTGTTGGACAAACAGCACAAGCAGATTGGACATTATTGCATTTGTATGAAGGCAAATTAATATCCTCACATTTCAATATTCATGAATTGAGTAAGGCATATTGGGAATTCAGTAACCTTATCCACAAGCACATTGACAGCATTTACTTAATGGAAAGTTACATAGACTACAGGTTTTCAGATGAGCAAATATTTCTGCTATATGAACGGAAATGGGAATGTGACTCTGCATTAATTTGAAAGATTAATTCATCTTTACATGCAGCTATTCATGGTGTTTTGCATTTGTGGTGCTGAAGCTTTGCAAAGGTTCACTACTTGAGGCTCTTTTAAGACTTTTTTTTATTAACCCTGGGCCTCAGCATCAGCTTTCTTGTGCTGTGTTCAGACACAGCTCACAATCTATTTAGGTCTTTGAAATGTGAGAAAACTGGTTTGATTTCTTTGTAAAAATGTGGGGAAAATGCAATGACCCTTGGCAAGAAAATTACCTCAAAATTAGTTGACAAAAGTCTAATAGTTTGATTTTGATATAGATAAAAAATAATAAATTTAATTTATATTTAAAATTATGTTACAGGAAAAAATAATATATTTTTTTCAAAATAATTAAAATAAATTAAATTAAATTATTATTATTATTATTATTATTTTTTTTTTTTTTTTTAATTTCCTGCAAATTTTTTGTTCACTGTTTTGTAAGTCGCTCATTGCTTTCTCCCGATGGTTTTTCACAGAAATAAAACCAGTCTGGTTAAAGACCGGGTTAAAGAAAATGAATGTATCAAATATGCAGTTGTTAAGATCATATTTAAATGTTTTTGGTGCAGTATATGAATGCACTGACATTTTCATTTTGACAGTGAAACCTTTATAAATTCCCTTTAAGACAATGAGGGGAAAAAAAAGACACTGACCTTAGAAGAAATAAACTAATTAGTTGATATTTGCAGTGAAAAAAGCAGACAGTATGCACCCCCTACCTCAAATTTCAAAAGCAGTCAAACCATTCAGGTGTCTGCAAAAAAACAGGCTTCCAAAGAGAAAAAGAAAACCTTTCTTGACAGCTGGGGTCTGATTCCCTTTCAAATATCCTTTGCTTGACAGCACACATTACGCTATTGTTCCTCCCCTTATCTGTCATTCCAATCGGTCCTTCTGTCAAATTTTAATCCCCCTATCTGTCGCAGGATAGCTAAATGGCTTCCTCCCCGTGGGTTTGATGTCATCCCTGCCCTTTAGAAACAGAACGAAACTTCCAAAACGGAGCTGAAACAGAGAGCAGCATAAACGCTGATTGTGAGTGCTGCTGACATGTCGGAGGCTAGCCGAGGCCTATCGCCTTTCATCTTTTTTTCATTTTCATCACAGGCTCCTGTGTGTTGGCTTTTTGTAAAGGCCTCTGTTGGAGCAGTGACTACACTGCCCATTTACAGCCATTACACAAAACACTGGCCCACTTTTTGTTAGGATGTTAGGATGTTGGGACATAATTAGTAATGTTTAATAAGTTGCTGCCCAATAGCTGTTGATCTTTTTGCTAGGCTAGTTTCTTTCAAAACCAGGATAACTCAGGTAAAACATTGATTTTGCTGTCAGTATCAACAATTATAAATGAAATCAAATCATGTTACTCTTGATATAATGTTCAATATAGTGCAGCTAAGAATCTGTTAATCTTCATATAATTGTTGCTAGGCTGGCCACTTAAAGCTACAACCCACCTACAGTGCTTGCAGAAAATACATTTCTACTTTTTTCACCAGAAGAAACCCTGGCATCACTACCAATATACAACTATGACGAATAATAATACCCCGCTTTTTTGCAGTATTTCTCTGCTGAAGAGATGGTCTTTTAGGCAGTCAGTCTGTGCAGATGCAAATACTTTTGTAATTGGTGCTACATGAGCAGAGAGAGCAGACAAGTGGCTTTTACTTTTGCTTAAGAGGTAGAAAACCTACAACTACCAGAATGCACTGGACCAATAAATGCTTTGCAAGTGGGCAATGTAATTGATATTCAGATTCAGAAAACTTCATCATCTGTCACGACAGACAATTGTGGCTCTACGTGGCTACGAGGCAAACGTGGCTCTACATATGAATACAGTTTAAAAACAAATTTGGAAAATAAACATACAGCAGAAAACAATATGTCAGCTGGCTATTGACCAACGATTTCGTGTAACAGTTAAAACATTATGCGACAACATGTTTCGGAAAAGACATTTAAGGCAAGAAATATGCAACCCAGCACCAGAATCTTGGTTCATATTTGATCAGCACTGCCAATTTTTACATCCTCTGTTTTTCACAATACAGCAAACAGCATGGCATCCATTTCCTGTTCACACACTCGCATTACAGATTAACAGTGCACTAAAATAAGTTTTTGAAAACATTTTGGGCAAGATATAGGTCATACAGTAACAGAATCTTGGTATTTATTTCATCAGCTAGTTTTAAAGTTGGGTCCAAATTTGAGAGGGATGGAGAAAGAGGGGCGAGTCTCTCAGTCCGCCAATGTAATCTTTATGTCCTCTTTGGTGGTGGGTATACAAGATATAGAAAAATATAAGATAAAGAAAGTTTAACACAGTTCTCTAACACTAAACATTTTTATGATACAGAGCTAGTTGAAAATCTACTAAGTATGCCTTTAATATGGTACTAAGCAAATATCGAGTTTATTGGCAAGTAAACCTCTTATTGTATCTCTAAATAACCTAAAATTGGAAAATAAAAATAGACATTTTTTCGTTGCCCTATACATCTGAATTGATCTTTCTAACAAAAGCAGAAGCAGTTAAATTTTTGCATATAGTCCAATATAATAAGTTCCATGCATAAACAAAGACTTCATGATTTAGATTGCAAATGTAGGATTGTTTTACTAGAGTTTGCAAATGCAAAAGAGCACTGCTGGAAAAAATTTATAATGCAAATTGTAGGATTTTCTGATACACTGTGGAGGCAGCCTCAAGAATCTCAAAGCCCAAAAAATTGTTCAAAGAAACACGGTTCAGACCCCCGGCTGAATGAGTTTATTCTGAAAATACTGTCTTCTCTAATTAAGACACACTGAGGGAAAATAGTTTCCAATCACTATCAGTGGGAATCATCTGTCGAGTTGGAAGCCCTCTCTTCACTAGCAAAATGAGATTCCAGCAGCCCGGCTGTGTGGTCATTAAAGGATCTGGACCTGGATCTGTGTTGCTGCAGGTGTGAACGCTTGTCATGTCTGGTCCCTGGCTGTATATTTGAATGTTGGCAGGCTGAAGACAGGTCCATGAGCTAAGTGACTGGGCAAGCTGACCTTTCAACCACCCTGTCACTTTGACTTTAATAACACCCAATAGTGAGCTCATTACAGTGTCTCACATGAATACAGTTTGTTCTAGTTGTTACTTTGTACATTTCCATATTTTTGCACAACTGCCTGCACATATTATAGTAGATATGATCTGCACTTAAATGCAGTGCAATATATTTTTTATGAATTATTGTTTTCTCTTTAAATAATTAGCATATTTTGACTAATTGTATTATTTATCTAACCCTGGTTACCATTGGTTCTGTACAACCAAAGTGTGATGATGTGTCTCAAATCAGATGCTTCTGTGAGCATAAACACACGCAGCACATTGTGTGCGCTACTTACATGCATAGCGCACAAATTTTGACATGGTAGCGTTGTTTCAAATCAAACATTGCTGTTGCGCACTATAGCTACCAGAAATGATGGCTACAAGATCTGACGGCTTTTCTTCTTCTGCTTGGCAAATTGCAACTTGGCAAAGCTTTATTGCCATTATTCTACAGGGATTGTGACTCGCTAATACTTGCTATATCTGCTTGTTTGCTCACTTGTCCATTATATTTATTTATCTAATGCCTTAAAATGAACATGAATTCACAGCATCTTCTGAATGTCCATGGCTGATGCTGGCCGCCCCTATCATCAGCTGATCTACCAAGTCAGTGATAGCTGCTGCTAGGGTAACACAGCTGACCAATGTTAGAGACTTGAGGCAACAAAATTCCAAATGTCAACTTCTACACAAATGCAATTTGTCTTTGTGGATTTTATTGATGCCAAATTAACAGGGATGCTGTCTATGTGTGACAGCTTTTCTCCTTTGTTTCCAGAGTTGTGTGTTTTTGTGAGCTTGTAAGGAAATCGTTAAATGTCATATTTCTTAAAGGGAGTTCGGTGTAATATTATACAACAGGAGCAGGATGGGAAATAATCTCAGAAGAAATGTAGTTGTAGTTTGTAAATAGTGCCCTATGAGATCTCCAGTCTTTGCAAAGCTTTTAGTGTGTGACTGAAAGACTCACTGTCTTTGAATGAGAAGCTGTCACACTTCAGTCTTTTATACGTTCTTTAGTGTATGGTTGGCATGAGTCTAAAAATAAACAGCCAATGTTGACTCACATGGGACTTAAACCCCCAGTCTCCTGGGTGAAAATCCATTAATCCTCCATGACTTCCTCCATATGTTACCTGATTCACTCGCAGTAAATTATAAGTAAAACAATTCTCTTTTTTTCTAGTAAATTGATGATCATAATCTTGAAATAAGTAAACACATACATAAGATAGCTGCAAAATTTTGCTAGTATTTACAGCTTGTGAAGCATTTGACCAAAAATCAAATACCTAAATGCTGCATTGAACAATGTAATGTATGCCTGATGATAAATTCTTAGCAAGCTTGAAAGCTAATGGTAGCTTTTGAGTTATTGTTTGCAGTACCAAATTATTAGGGAATTAATCAAATAAACAAACTGATGGCTTATATCCAACAACAGTGTAGTGATAGTAGAAAAATACATGTGTATTTGTAATATGAGAAACAGTGTAAGACAGGGGTTTTCAAACTTTTTTAGTGGGGGCCAGAATAGATAACGTAAAAATACTTGGGGGCCAGCTGTCTTTTGCATCATATTTTTTTTTTTTTTTTTGTTTTGTTTTGTTGTTTTTTAAATCACATACAAACTTTTTCCTTTTTTTTGTTTTAGTGAAAAAGTATTCAACTTTCCTCCTTCTGAAAGCAGTGACCCTCACTGGCAACTTAATGCTTCTTTGCTGTGGCCATGACGGCTACCATCTATTAATGAAGACACATTAATCGCACCTGCTAGGTGCATGTCTACAAACTATACGATAGTCCTGCTATCAAGAGGAAAATAGAGAAAATGCAAAGTGATCTTGCTTGATTGATTTGGACATGCCTGGCAGAAGTCTTATGATAAGCTTTCTAAAATTATCTTAATTTCTTAAGAAAAGTAAAGAATTGATTAAAACAGTCTTTTCTGCACCATAATAATCTCAACTGATAGGTCAGCAGAACTACTCTGTTGAAGTGTTTTTCAGGCAAATAGGCTGCACACATATACAGGTGCCAGGATGAGTGTGTATATCCCTGTGTATTTTCATTCATATTTGTGTGAGAGTGTTGCACTCAAGAGATATTATTTTGCCCTGCAGAGCAAAATATGCTCTTACTCCGTAATGGTTGGCATTTTAGTTTTAATTAAAAACTCATTAAATCAATGCCTTATTGTGTTTTAGTTAACCGTAAATGAAATGAGGAAAGCAGCTGGATGCAATAAAACATTTGTATCATTAAATCTTCACTGGAATGCGTTCTGTCCCATTGTTTTATATCATAAACTACTGTGCGTATTTGTTTTTGTCAGTTCATTGTCATTTTTCATTTCCATGTTAACTGGGATATTATTTTCCACTTTTCTCAAACTGTGACCTGCTTGGCAGGTGTAATCAGCATATGTTATCCTTCCATCTGGTTCTGGATAATATCACAGCAATATTGCTTTCCTCTCAGCAACTGCATGTCATGGGTGTCATGTAGAAACCTTGCTTCTCAAGAAAGTTAACTTTTTTTCATGAAAAAAAGAGACTGATTTAGCCCATTCCCATCAATCGTTTGGCTCAGCTCCAACATTATGAAACCTCTTTTCTGCACATGGAAGATAATGTCAGCTGTCGAATGCAATAAAAGGGAAATAAACTGCCAAAAATTTCAAGATATCAGGTTTTTGCAGGACACCAGCGATGATGACTGTGGGGCTGTTTGTAATCTTCCACTGTGAACCTTTCAAGCCATTATTCATCAGCGCAGTTCTGTGGCTTGAAAGAAATTGCAAGTTATTAACTCCGCTCTCAGAGAAATGATTGTGTCTTACTCGGAAATGCTAAGCCACGAGAAAAGTTTTATACAAAAATCACAGTTTAATCCTCTTCTCAGATGTAATCAGTCAAATGGCACACATCTGAAATCTGATGCTGGAATTGGGCTCTCTCCAAAGTACACCCAATGCTCTGGACTTCTCCTCTGATGCCAGCCAGGCAGCTGTGTGTTCTGCACATTGTGCCAGATGCTCTGAGCTCAGCACATGGTGGCCCCGGATAGCACAGGATATGGGGCATTGATTAGGTCTAAGCATGCTGCACCATACTACAGACACATTGCTGGATTTGGATTTTTTTAAAAATCATTTCCCCCTGCTGAATTTAATCCATATTAGAAAATTTCAGTTGTTCGATATGCTTCCTTTGGCCTTGACCAGTGCCATGAAACTGGGCTTTTCATGGCCTCTGGCAAAACTGAATTTCTCTACATTTTGAAAATCAAAGGAAACATGGGATGTGTTTCAGAAAGCTGTTCTCATTGAACACACTGTGTGGCTAAACTGCAAGATGAAAATTAATTTTTAATTTAGCCTCTTACCATTCGTAGTTGTACATATACCTGTGCTTGTGTTGGTGACAATGGGAGGTATAAGTGATTAAAGGTGGACATCACTAAAAGGGAATGAGGAACAAAGAAATGTCACCAAAGTATGGAAGCCCATTTCTACCAAAAAAAAGAACAATGTCAGGTCAGAATTTTGATTTGCCAAGCAATAATTATGATATATTAAGCCCAAATCAAGTGGTAGTGATACAGATCAATTCATAAATTAAATTAAATAAATAAACAAATAAAAAAAAAAAAACATTGGTTTTATTGTGACCTCATAAGTCAGATAGTAGGTTGCAGTAAAAACAATATATTTTTTTATTAACAGAGTTAAAACATTTGCCTCTCTATCTCACAATCAAGCCAAAACCATGTGATGGTGAGAAAAATAACAAAATAAATGTATTTATTTTTTAAAATTAATTGCTACCTAGTCAAGTCAAAAATAAGTTGTGCTAAAAACAAAAAACAAAAATTATTAAATGAATTAAAACATACTTCTCTATTTCACAATAGTGACTTACAGTGACAATGCTGACTTACTATGTCATAGTTGTGAAAATGACAAAACAATCTTAATCTTTCTACAAAATTTCATCACTCATTTTCATGGTCATCCTCATTATCATCTTTTTGCTTATTTATTCATTTATTTATTTTTGTTTATTTTTTGTTTTTTCCTGGCAGAAATAAGCTTCCTTATCCTTTTTTCCCCTCAAAGATGCAAACACACAGTTTGCAGGTGGTTATTTAAAATTTCATGCAAGGACTATCCCTGACCCTGAAAATATTTTCCCAACAGCTGCAGCCGCACACAGAAAACCACGCTTAGTTTCGATGTGATTTGCAATGTCAACTACAATAATTATTTCAAGCGATAAACCACGGCAACCCAGATGTCACTTGTGTTCAGCATGTGGAGGGGACAGGCAGAGCTTTCAAAAAGAAAATCCATTCTCTGATATGCCGTCGTGCATCATCCGTCCAGAGGTTTCATCTTGTTTGAAAAGTTATTTTGTAATGCAGTGTTGACTGACCTTTTCTGTGTCCAGTGATCTCTCCGCCTGGCTTCTGCTTCAATTTCCTGAACCTCTATGAACTCAGATTTGGCCCGCACATGTCGGTTGTGAGGGAGATAGCAACAATATGGTAAAGAATTTTCTTTTTTTTACTAAAATAAAGTGTAATTAAAACAGTTTACACATTGATTTACCATCTGAACCATTTGGAAATCTGCTTTTTCTGGCCAGTTGGCCAGCGTGAATGAGCCTGTCTGGTGTTTACATTCTTAGGCAATCCAGTCTTAGAATCCATTATCTAATAAAACATTAATTGGTTGGCCCCAGAAGATTTTGTTAAAGGATATTTAAAGCTACACTTGGTTACTTTTAATCAAAAATAAATAGATAAATAAATAATAATTGCTAAAACTGTCACTTTATTCACACAGCATTAAATGAGATGATAATCTGAGAAAAAAAATCAAAATCCCCCACCTACTTTATTTCCTTGTTCGGCTTCTAATGGCCTTACTGCATGTGAACGAAACAACCAATCATAGCCGAGGGGTCCCAAACGCAGCCGTCAATCATGTGAGTCACAGCAAACGAACTGTTGTCAAACTAAGTAGCGCTGATCAAATATTAATCAAGATATTCTGAACTGCATTGCATGTTTCTCACATCAAATTTTTTCAGGAATATTTTTAATATACTATTTAGCTGTAAAATGAAAAAAAATCATTATGACTGTCGAAATGAAAATGCTTGTGACTCTTTTATCATTTGTACCCCATCTTTATTCAATTACGTATTACTGCTTAGTCTTGAAATTTTGATCAATTATGCAATTTTTGTTTATTTTTTTTGTCTTTATGCATGATTATACTTATTCAACAGGGGAAATATCTCCATGAGTCATTTTTGACTTCTAACCTCTCCTGCACAGTGTTTAAACTTTGTAGTTTTCTTGTTCTGTCTTTTCTATACATATGAATGTACAAATAAAACTAAACTAAACTAACCACGACAGCAATGTCAGATACCGTTTAACATAGTACCAAGCATCGCCCACCAGCCAGGCCAAATTTCTCATTTTACAGCTAAACAGGACACTAAAATATGTTTCTGAAAACACTGAGGTGAGATATGGGCAATGCAGTAACAAAATCTTGATTCACACTTGATCAGCATTGCCTAGTTTGACAGTATGAGCGCAGTTCACAAATTGAGTGAGATGATAGCCTGTTAGAGACTCCTTGGCTCTGACTGTTTGTTGCTGACCCTGCGTGGTCTCATTCTAGCAAATGCCTTAGAGGCAGGGGAGGAGGGACATATGTGTTTTACTCACTTTCTGTCTTGTATACTTCTTTTACAAAAAAAGTGACAGTTTCAGCAAATATGACAGAGTTATTTTTAACAAAAGTTACCAACTGTAACTTTAATGTTAGGATCAATATGCTGGGACTCCTGTGTGAAGCAGAAATCTGATAGTGGTCACTGACATAGTTACAACTGTTTATGATGCTAAACTATCATCTGTACAGGTTGTCAATTGGGTATCAAAAAAAAACATAACAAAACTTATCATCTTCCAAACGATGGCAAAAACTGCGTAACCCTTTCCATTTGGACTCAAACTATGTGAAAGACATGTTTCAGGTTTTCATTGATTGCAAAGCGATTGGTGCATTTCTGTCATTTTAAATGGTGTTGAAACTGCCAGCAATATGCCAGCTTTGTTAGTGTGTGCCTATTTAACATCATTGACTCACGTAGATAAGTTGACTCTATATCAGCAAGACTGCCAACTCTTGGCAAGCTGCTGAGCAATTTACCTTAGCAATTAAAAATAAAAAATACATTTCAGACAGCATTATATAAATGGCACCCTGCCTGGATTAGACTGCTTTAATATGCATTTGCCAATTAAGTGAAGAATGCCTCACACAAAAGTAGTCATCATTACTTTTTTTTCAAAATACATTTATTATGTAAAAATGAATTATGCTTCCTCACAAACAATAAACCTTTTTTTCCAATCATGTTTGCAAAAGGTTGGGGCTAGTAAATTTGGAGTTGGTTTTTTTTTTTGTCTTGCCATTTTCATAATGAATTGTAGAACAGTGTGTTTTCCTGCAAACATTATGTTAATGCTAAGAAAATGTGTTAGCATCTGAGGGTTGTTTGTGCACCTGTATGAGATTTTCAGCTGAGCAACTGCCAGAAATAATCACAATTAGCCTACCTCCTTTGTATTACCTAAAAGGAGCAGCAGAGACTAGTGTTTGTTGGTTGTTTCTATAGTAACCATACAGATATACAGTACCTGCTATATATTCCTCACTGCAAGGGTTGTGTTCTGCAGGGCTTTCCCAAATCTGCCAAGGTGTTATCAGTGTGTGACTTAGCTGCCATCATCATCTCATCTGTTTCATACTCTACCATTCATAAACAGATAAGCCTTTTTTAATGAACACCTGGAAGTCAATCAACACTACAGGCTCTGATCTATCTAATAAAAATCGAGCCCACAACTACCAATCAACATTGCTTTAGTAAATATGCAAATGAACTGTGAGACTTAACACCACCAGCGCACATTTCAATTAGTTTCATTGTCACTGGTATTACATTTGTCATCGTGAATAGCACCATATGCTCACACCACTTAATTCAAGTTGGGGAGAGATGATGAGCAGATGATTTAGCAATTGCACCGCTCCTCCATAGTGATGTGATACTGGCTGATGTGAAGTGAAATGAAGCCAGGCACTCGAATGAGTTGAGGGCACCATTTCCCTCCCCTCTGATTGACTAAACATTTAGCTGTGATATAATTGGCTTGGTAACAAAGTGACCATGGGGCGTGAATAAATTTGTAACAAGCCCTTTGATCAGACTCTGAGGCACATTGGTGTCTCGGGCCTCCCTCGACATGGCGGGCTGTCAGCAGTGTTTGGTGAGTTGTGAATGGCGGAAATTTCAACACAGGCTAAATGATGTGATGGCCCCGTTAGTACGCTTGCCTCTTCAAACATGTTTTCTCCATTTCCTTCCACATTGCCCACTGTGACTAATTAATTTCTTGCTCCTTTTGTAGTTTACAAGGCTAAACTTTATTAAGGATTCAGGTTTGAAACTTGAAAATAACAACAAAAAATATTTTGAACAAAACTTATATTCTCAGTTGGGAAAAAAATGAGAAAAAAAACCCACAAAAAACAAAGCATGTAGCAGAATTACAGTCATTACATTTACATGCACAAAATTGTCCTTATTCCAAAAAAGACAAGGTGTTTATATGGTGAATAAAAATTGATATTGCACTAATATTACTTTTCACATGCAGCTGTGCTCTGATTAGCATGTCATCATCACGTCTAAATATGAAAAAGTTGGAACGGCCGTTGCTAGTTGAAAAACAGCAATGCGCAGAACTACAAGCATCTTTGATAATGTAAAAGAGGTGCAAAGTTGTGGCAAAGATCAGAAAACGAATAGAACACCAGCAGTCATAGAAAATTCTGTCCTTTTTGTTTATGGCTGTAGCTTTTGCCAGGATGTTTTTCAAAGCGGCCAACTTGTTGGACTATGCAAACACAGTCTGCCTTTCAAGAATTCATCCACCCTGATAAGGTTGGCATTGTGATATTTGTTCACAAAAACCTGTTGATATCCAAGTTTTGAATTATGTTTAAAGGAGTTGTGTTCCTCCTTCTGACCTAGCCCATTTTCAGTCCCAACTTGTCAAGTACTTCCATTTGGTCATTGATTTTGGCAATTAAAAAAAGCATGTTTTGCAGCGGTTACTATGCTGGATGGTATCAGTTTGAAACATTGCTGGTAACAACGCAATATAAGAGCTGGAAAGAGGGGGGGGGGGGCAGAAAACAGAGGCGCAATTGGAAGGGGCGGGGGGTTTGGATGCGTCCTACATACCCCTTCTTTCACCCAGAAGCCTACTGTTTGTTTTCCATATGAATTAAATTTTTTCTTTGCCCAACCATGTGCTTTTATTGCTGAAACCTAACCACATGCTTGTAGCACAACACAGTAAACAAAAAGGTGTTTTACTAACATAGTTATTTTTATTTATTTAGTTTAAAGACTGTCTGCTTCTAATGAGCAGAAACTGTCTATTTCCTGTGAAAACAGAAGTGCATTTTGAAAAGACACAATGCATGTAACAAGCATTAATTGATCTGGGATCCTGGGACATCAACAACAGCTGCAGGAGGTCACATGGTGCATCATATGTACACATAAACAGTACTGAACAAGCAACAATATTTGACAAGTTGGGGTGAGAATGTGTTATCAGACGAGAAATGTGGGCTTTTCTTTTCACCATGCATGACAATCCCAGCCTTGCAAAGTGTTGGTGAGTTGGCTTGTGAACAATGTATCCATGACAACACATAGGAAATTAAATCCCCAATTAAGATGAATATTCTTAATGTGCTATATACATGAACACTCCTAAAATTTAAAAAATACCAGCACATACCACATGCCTTATTCAGAAAAAGCTACGTTTGGAAAAAGACCTAATTTGGAACATCCAAAAAAAACTTGCTGTTTACATGACCTATATCTAATTTGGAGTATTAATATTTTTGGAATAATAGTTGAATAATAGTGTGCATGTTAACATACCCAATGCAGAGAAAGAAAATCACAATTTTCCAACTAGAACAGTAAATTATCAGAATAACAGCATGGCAATAAAGGCAAAGTATTTCCCAATTTCAGGGAACGTAACCTGGCTTTGCTTTTTAGATTAGATTTTTTAAAAAACTTTTTTTATTTCAGATCATTTCGCAGCTCTGTTATATAAAACAACATTTGAAAAACCAATAAAGCAACTAATAAAACACTCAGTAAAAATGCCACATTTTCATCCTACCATGCCAGCTGTTGGTGGGCTCATCCCAGAGGTAAAATTATCACCGGGGTTTAACTGCAGGGTTCTCACCAAGCCAACTATGGTTAAGGGAAATCAGGCATCTCCAAGCAGCATGGGTGAAAACTGTCAATTGCTGCGGCTGGAGAGGGAGGCAGTGCGGTTGCCCCCACCGTCTGTCCTGCTCCATCTCGCGCTCCATCAGAGACTCACCCTCGCTCACCCTGCCCCCTCCCTCCCACTGCTCTACGAATCAGCAGATCTGTAACCTGTCTGCGGTGATGAATAGAGGGCGTCTGCAGCCGTGGCTGCCACCGCAGGCACAGATGGATGATAGTGTGCTGTTAAAGTGCTTCCTGCGCCACAGTTGCCGACATAGTCAAGGCGAGCAGCAGTGGCCAATGTTCGTGTTTTATTTGTCTCTTTTTTGAAGTGATGTTTGGACTGCAAGTGGCAAGAGATGAAACACAGTCAGAGCACCTGGTGTGCCAAGTCAGACATTTACACAATTAGGTTGCAACAGTGACATTTTTCTCCTCCTTCTTACCTCCTCCACACAATATTTTTCTGTCTTTTATGTCAAAACATTTTTTGAAATATTAACTACTTGTGTGTTTCAGTAGCCTGGTAACCAGCGGCTGCTGACACCATGTCTCAAACTGCAGCACAGGCTGTCTATGTAATTCACTTTTGTGTGGTGCTATATAAAGTAATTGCATAGCTAATTGCAGGCCTAATTGAGAAGTATTCAGAATTAATTATAAACTGTTCTCCCAGATGATGAAAAAAAAATTGCTTCAATTATATACACTTCTAAATCCACCCCTAATCACACCACTTAGCCCCAGCGAGCAGTCAATAAAGAGAGAATGGATGCAGGCAGCTTATCAGTTTTTGCCACATGATTCAAAAATTACTACTCAACTTGTTTTGTTTATGTGTTCATACGCTCACTGAAATAATGAAACCCTCTTCCTTAATGCACAGAGAACATCCTAATGGATTTTTTTTTTACTATATAAATCTGCCTCCGCTTCTTTGTAAAGTTGATTCTTGGAAAAAAAAAACACTGACCTCCTCACTACTCTAAATCCTATTGTGCAGCTGTCACAGACATTAGACCCCATAATGACCCTGGGGAGGGATTGAAGCATGAGCAAACATTGGAAAGAACATAAACCATTAGATGCGCTGTTACAGTGTTACACTGAACTGTGTGGTATCCACAGAGAGCTCAGTTACAGCTATGGAGGCATCCAGCTGAGTTAAGCATGAGCCCCAGCCAGCACAGTGGCAGTGTTATTGTCATTAGATTAATACAGCAAGTGAAAACACGCTTAACTCGTGTGCAGCATGGTTATAAATTGCCTTAGTCCAGCAGAGGCTAGCTATGCGCCACACATACACACATCTATAAGAGGAACTGAATATATCACAAAATGATTTATTTTCTTAAGGTATGGGAGGAAAAAATCAAATGGCACAACATCAGTTTATGCAGGAAATGTGGAAATGAGGTTCTCTGACAAACTCCTATACAGTTGTTTATCAAACAATGTTGACATTTTGGGATGGATTTAACTTGCAAAGCTTATTTGCATCACAGACCTACCGCTGCATTTAATTTTCTCACAAGAAAACTTCCACTTCCTTGATGCTGTCTTTTTCAAGCCCGTTCTCATTCCAAACTTGTCAAATACAGCTGCTTGGTCAGTGATTTCAGCATCAGACACCGACCAACAACAGCACCAATTGTGGCAGTATGATAAGCTGCTGACGGCATCAGTTTAAAATACTGCCCAACGGCACCTTTTTCGGCAGTATGACATGCCGCCGGGTGGTGTCAGTTTATAATGCTGCCAGACAGCACCTTTTTTTGGCAGTATGATACACCGCCAGGTGATTTCAGTTTATAATTCTGCCCAATGGCACCTCTTTTGGCGGTATTATATGTCGCCGGGTGGTGTCATTTGATAATGCTGGCTGACGGCACAAATTTGAAACGCTGCCAGTAAAGACAATACAAGCTCGAAAGTCCCTATAAGGCACATGGGAGGGGATGAGGCTGGATTTAACAAACCCTGGACTTTCACACAGGAGCCTGCTGTTCACTTCATGTATCAATGTTGAGCCAAACCATGATTTTTTTTTTCAAAATCTAACCACATGCTTCATTGCCTAAACCTAACCATGTGCTTCTGTTGTACAAGGGGAAAAATATAAGTACAAGGTGTTTTACTGCTGTTTGCAATTTATTTTGAAAAAGACTGTATGCATTTAAGAAGCAGAGACTGTACATTTTCTGTGAAAAGGGACATGTATTTTGAAAAGACACAATGCATTTAACAAACATAATTTGACATACCTTCCTGGAATGTCAATAACAACTGCAGGATGATACCTAAATGTAGACTTAAACAGCACTGACCAAGCAGTGATATTTGATGACTTTGGATGAGAGTGTGTAGCTTTTTCTCAACATAGACATGAACTTATACAACCCGTATGGATCCTCAAGCAACACTGTTGGTAGTGCATGTGCTGGAGAGCATGTTATAGTTGCAGGGTCCTGAACTTTTGGAGAAAGCTGCTTAGGAAACGTTGCCCTCCAACCACTGACCTCTCGGCCATCTCAGATGCTGCAGCTGCAGATAAGACACTGGTGCACGGTTATTTTTCTCCTTTGCTGTTTCACACATACAAACAACATAATCCTCAACATTTTGAATCTCTAATCCCCATTAATTACACCAGCGGCAACTGAGAAGCTGGTAAGAATTTTGTTATTGTGTTAAATTGGCGGTTGAATGTGGCTCCACACCTCTTCCCTATTTGTGCATTTGGGCAGAAACATCAGTAGAGCTTGAGCAGCCACCGGCTTACTGCTGTACTTGAGGAAGTGTTTGTCTGAAGTTTACAGAAATCATGAAGTACATTCACAGTCTGGTTTCTTTTTCGGGGAAATGGGCAAATATGCACAAAGAAGAACCACTGATTGGATGAAATAAAAAGAGAGAAAAGGCCTTCTTGGCTCTGCTAGCTGCCTCGAGGGCAGTTCTGCTTTTGGAATGCAGTTGAGCATTATACAGCTGTGATGCACTACAGTAGGTAACAGCTCTCATCAGAGACATGGGTTCACAAGGGGTCAGATGTGTCAGGTAAGAGGTGGAAAATTATACAGTTAGCTGATATGAAAGAAAACACTTGCAGTTTTGAGACAGAAAAGGTAGCAAGATGGTGACAAGTAATAAGTAGCTGAGTTGGTGGAGAAATTGGGCTTTTAATTTTCATTCTACAATTTACTCTCAGTTCAAAATTCAGTCTCTAAAGAATGCTTTTTTTGTGCATGCTAAGCCAGTTATTTGCTACGGGTGTACCGTGCATTCATGTAGTATCAGAATAATCTGTAAAATGAGATCTGAACTTAAAAGATTCACTAACATCTCTAAAGGCAGTGAAAATTTTGTTACACTAGTTGCCAAGTTGACGTCAAATAATGCAGAAACATGGTGGGCAAAAGTAAATGTTCATTTGATGGTGGTGAAGTTTTATATAAATTCACATATTGCATTTTTTATTTTTTTGCTCACATGTATGTAACCAGTAATAATAATAATAATAATAATAATAATAATAATAATAATAATAATCTCTTTTCAAATGTAAGCACAAAGTGATTGCCAAGTTAAACAGATTTACAGAATAAAAAATAAATGCAACTAAATTAAATACAATTTAATAAACAATAATGTACATAAATTATGCTTTGGAACAGCACCACACAAAGGCCCCCACAAATACAAAATAATTGATTTCTGAATGAATATATATTTGTTATTATTTTTGGCATTAAGAAAATATACAATAAATTACTGTAAGCTTCAGAGGTGCAAGTAAGCAGATTTTTTTCTTTTTTTCTTTCTTTCAACAGAACATGCTAGTTGTTCCCCCCACAACACTGAGCTAATGGTCTCCTGGCTATACCTCCATTATTGGCATGCAGATACAAAGCGATATCAAGCTTCTCCTCTAAAATGTTAAACTGTTCCTTTAAGTGGAAGGAACGATAGCAGCGCTGCCCTTGGGGCTCATAATCCAAACTGTTCCAGTAGAGCTGCCTGATGTCATTGGGACGCTCTGAGGGACACAGCGGCTGTAACCTTCCATCTCCCAAGAGCCACTGTCCAATTGCGCGAGAGTCGCTTCAGGAGGCAATAAGTCATCTATCACATCTATTGAACGCTCTCAGTTACCAGTAGGAACTGCAGCAACATCAATTTAAGTTAGAACCTTTAACACTGACATTCTCTCTCCACCCAGTGACTTTGGCCTGTAATATACACAAACAACCATTACACCTTTGCAAAGAAAAATGCTGGAATGCTTTTTGCTTTAAAAATGTGATTAAGCTTCAATAGTTGAAAAAGACACTGGTTTCTTACTTTAACACCTTTCTTTACAGGCCAGTTGTTGAAAAAGCAAAAATCTAGATTTTATTTCCCTGAACTTTAAAATCTGACATCTGAGGACTGACTCCAAAACAGTGTTGTATTGACAGGTAAGCTTCTGCTCGGGGAAGTCTTTTCCCCGAGTTTACATTTCAGTGATGTGCAGACTTGTATGGATGTATGTAAGGATGGAATAAATTCACATTGGATCAGGTTTGTTTGAGAGGTCCATGCATATATTCTACACTGAGAACATTGCTGTGGGTGGTGGCGGAGGAGGGGTGTCATGGTATTCTAGGAAAAAAAAAAAATATCAGTTTGACACTAAAGACATCCCAGCATGTGGACGAATAATCGTCGAGTAACCACTATTGATTTTCTATCCTGTCACCCATCCTCGTCAATATGGTCATTCTGTGTTACAAGACAGTAGAGTTGTGACTTCTTGCACCCTTGGAAGTAACACAAGTGCTCAGCAAACTTCCTGAGGAAAAAAAAAAAAAAGATAAAAACAGGAAGTGACAGGTTTCAGCTGAGTGACCTGTATGAACTTTACCTTCGCAGGCCGACAGTGAAGGCAGACGAAGCCTGTTTTGACCTGACCCGTCCATTCTCTGGGGAGTCCCGTCTCTAGGACACCCTGCTCGCTGTGATGACACGCCTCAGAAATCATCTATTATTTCCAATGGTGTGGACACTACTGTATCAGCAAGATGGAGGAAAAGAGAGCAAAGAAATCTTCCACACACAGTAGCAGTGAGTGAGTTTCTTTCAAGTTATCCTTAAAAAGTAGGGATGTATTAAGCTTATCAACCAATATATATTTATATATATATATATATGTGTGTGTGTGTGTGTGTGTGTGTGTGTGTGTGTGTGTGTGTGTGTATCTATATATATTACTGTTTAACTGTTATACAAAATCAATTGTCACCAGTCGGCCACCACTTTGTCAAACAGATAAGTCTGCATTTCGTCAACTACCAGTGGAAGCAATTATTGGTCAGATGCGATGCAGTGCATTCTGGTAGTTGTAGGTTTTCTAATTATCAAGCAAAAGTGAGGGCCACAGCCTCTTTTCCTCTGTTGAGCATTTGGATCTTTCTACTGCATAGACAGTCAGATTTTATTAAAAGACCATCTTCCCAGATATCAGCGTATTAATAGTAGTTACTTTTTTTGACTAAAAAAATAAATAAATGAAAGCCAGTATAAAGTTTAATGGTTGACAGGTGATAGCCTGTGGGCCCAATAATGGCATTTCGGCCAATGTGCTGCACCTCTCCAGACCTGTTTACCTGCCAAACAAACATGATTGGTCAGCAATACTACTACAGTATCCAGAACACATCAGATACCAAAAGCATGTACTATTCCCCTCAGATTCTACATTCATATGCAGATATCTTTTTATTGAGATTAACTACATAAATACACATTATACATCTGTGTTGTGTACAATCAAAAATACAAAACAAAATAGAATACAAATATCAGATGTGTATCAGCAGATATTCAGCACTAAACAGATTGGAGGCAAAAACCTGATCAGGCCATGTTTTTGTTGTTATAATAACATCTTTTAGTTACTTCCAGAAAACTGTGGCATGTAGCCACTCTTTTTTAAGGACACCATCTGATCATTATTTCTCAGTTGAAAAACAAACATTGCCCATTTTTTGGTCTAAAATCTGGTTGTTGGACTTCTGCATTAAATTCGTGCGCAATGCCATAACACACATCACATCTGTGAGCATATTTGAATACTGAGGGACTCTGACTTATGAGTAATGCATCACCGCTTGTACTGCCTGCTCTGTTTAATGAAGTACATTCAATATAATTTTTGCCAAAAACTTATGAATATGAAACACAACCTGTTTATTCAAGATAAGTAAACAGCATCCATCCAGAAACGAGGCAATTTTATTACAAAGCACATTTATTGCAGTGTGTAAAATAAGTATGATAGTTTTAATATGATTCACACGTGCGCGCACACACACACACACACACACACACACACACACTGTTAGAGCATGCTGTCTGTTGCATTAAATCAAATCAGCGGAGAGAGAGGTCCAGTCTGAATGACTGACAGCTGAGTCCAAATCGATTCTCGTTGAAATTTTGAAACCTTTTCATGCAGCAAGGCTTGATTGGACAGCTCAGCTGAGTTATGGAGGTCAGGCCATCACTCTAATAAAGCCAAGGTCAGAGTCACGGTTCTTGGTGAACGCATCAAAAATTTAAATCAAACACCAAATTTTCACCTCATTGTAACTTAAAATCCAAACTGTAATTCAAGTCAGTACTGTATGAAGTCTTTTATGCATTGTGACTTTAATTGCGAATGTCGAGCGTAACTGAACTGAGGATGAATCTGTTTTTTATATAATATGCATTTAATATATTTTTGCATGGAGCTGTCTTGTTTAAAAGCATGAAGGTGCCCAGATTTTCTCTGAAGTCTGACCTTGTTTAAAGCAGATATTCCCAGTGAAGCTAAATGGGCCGGATGGGCTGCATCAGGAGAAAAGAGTTGAGCTCCTTGAAAAAAAAAAAACAGTTTCCCTGCTATTTAATATTTTACTAGTGTATTTTTACTGTGTTTGCGCTCTGGAAACATGGCCAATAAGGCTGCATTATTCAGAAAAGGTTTCTATGTTTGTTTTCTGAATTTCTGTCAGCAGTCATTAGTCTTCATTTATTCTCCTCTCCTGGTCCCCCGGAGCAAAAAGCTCAGGAAAATGACCCCCACAGTGTGTGACTCACAGAGCACACAAAGGCCATTGCTGAAGTAAATATCCACTTTTACTTACTGCCAGATTTATTTATTTATTTTTTTAAAAAAAACATGGCTGTGTTGACTCAGATGCTCGACACAGTAGGTGAATTTCCGGGCAAAGTATCAGGACTTTGTGGAGAATGTCACCACATTTAGATGCAGCCAAATCAGTCTATTGTTTGATTTTATACTTCAAGCCACTAATGTGTGTTATTAGAGTTTGCAAAAGGTCATGAGGAGGCACAATCAATGTTGGCATTTTTCTTTCTTGCATTTGAACGAAAAAAAAACAATTTTTTTGTGGCAGAAGTTTTGACTTTGTCGTGACAGGAAAGCACAAGAAGTGTAAATAATAACACTGATAATGAATGTATTTAATTCAAGTGTGTCAAAGCTAAGGCAGTCAGCCACTCAGGTGGCATAAGACAGATATGACAGCTCCCCTAGTGCATGCTAGTCACTAGTTATGAAGCACACACACACCATGTGTTTGATTGCGTAGTTTGCTACGCTGATGTTACCTGCTCTATGGCTGTTGAAACACCACTGATGGTAGCATCATCAGCTGCTAGGCGCGGGTTAGTCCCAAGCTGATGACTTTTTTTTTTTTTTTTTAAATAAAAAAAAGCCAACGGAAACAACTTAATCTTTTAAAACCTAAAATGATTTGAAAAAAATAAAAAAAATAAAAAACATTGAAGAATTGACCACAAAAAAGCAGGAAATTAGTAAAAGAGTACCAGTTTTTTTTTTTTTTTTTTTTTTTTTTTTTACAGAAATTTAAATATGGTATTATGATAATTATATATATATCATATATATCATATATATGATGTAGATGAAGAAAATAATGTTTTCATTATTTTGGTTCATTTCCTGTTTTATTTTGTTACTAACCTTAACTTTCGTTTCAGATCCTCACATCCTGCCCTCGTGTGTTTCCCACTTCTGTGATTGTCTGCCCTGCCCTAATGTGTTTCACCTGTGCCCAATTATCCCCACCTCCCCCTGAGTATTTAGTCTGTGTGCTTCCTGCTCCCTGTGACAATTTGTCTTTGTAACTTGAGTCAAGCGTTACAGCATTTTTCCCCCCATTGTTAATGTTTCTGTTTTTCTAGATCAGTGTTTGATCTGTGCTCATGTTTTTGACCTCGTCTTTTGCGTAGCCCTTTTGGATTGTTTGCCTGTCTGTCTGGCTGGCTGGCTGGCTGCCTGTGTACCAAACCCTTTTTTTTTTTTGCCACTGAACTGTCTCCAAAATTGTGTACATGAGTCCTACATCTCTATGTGATGACCTCGGATGGGCTGGATTCGGGCTTTAATTCACACCTCAGTTTGGGTTGTAATTTTTTCCGGCCTGTTGAGAACTCTATCACTCAAACTCTGCCCAACACGTTATTGGAGGGCTTGCTCTCTCTACAGGCCCCCCATCCTATAGGCCCCCATCTATATTGTCTATATTTAAAACCCCTGGCTGGCATAAAGGTCCTGACACACAAGCAAACCCGCAAAAACAATTGATTTCAATGTTACTAGATTTCGGAGCACATATGCAAGCACGCAAATACACTACAAATTGAACCCTTTAAAACCTGAGCAAATTGGCTTGATTTCTTTCCAAAACACAGGAACTTAAAATTTTGAGTTACAAGAAAATTACCCCAAAGACAAAAATGAAAAAATGCAAAAACAAAAATGTAAAAAAAAATAAGTAAATAAATAATTTAAAGATGAAATACTTAATGATTACAAAAAATCTATAAAAATACAGTTTTTGGATATTTTTCCTTTTTTATTTTCTTCTAATCTCTTTCTTTCTCTCGCTAACTATTTCAAAATAAACTTTCAAGTCTTTTCTTTAATGATTTCTAATTTCTTGCAATCTGCAGGACATTTCTTGACAAGTTGCTCATTGCCTTTTTAGCCATATTGTTTTAAGAAAGAAGAATCAAACCAATTTGCTCAAGTTTCAAAGGTTTGAGAGCATGTGAGAGACATCTAATTGCAGACAGAAAACTGATGTCATTCTGGCTTTTAAAGGCTTTTCAAATGTTTAGTAGAGCTTTCATGCATATCATTTTTATGATCATGATTAATATGGCTGTTTATTGATCTAGCAGCCGCATGGTTAAGGTAAATGCTTGGTTAAGTTTGGAGAATGTTTGTGGTTTCAAGGATCTGGTGATCAAGTGATTGATTTTCCAAAATAATTTTTAAAAAAAAGACAGAACTTGGAATGGGTTTTCCAAGGTTTACAACAGAGCTCCCGTCTAACTGGGTTGAATCAAATAGAAAAAAAGAGCACTCTATTTACATGGGTATACACATAATAAACCTAATAGCTGAAATTACATAATAAAGCTAAGATTACTGTGACTATTGAACACTTTAAAATGTCATTTACTGATAGCAGGTGATCAATAATGAAAAAGGACAAATATATGAAGCAAAACAGGCACATTGAGCTAGAGGTAATAAAAGTGAACAGAATTTATGTTTCCCAAATTACATTTTAAAGCGTACAAAACCCAATGTGTGCAGATAATAACTACTTACCTCATGATTTTTTTTATTAAAAGTCTGCTATTTGAGACTTAATAGCTCCAAAAATAAAGGACTTCATTCATTTTGAGCTTATCTCCGCTTCATATTCACTTAAGCAGCCTGTCAAACTCAATCTAAATCAAACGGCAACACAGTCTTTGGCTGTTTGCCTACTTTTACTGAAGGGCAAATTAAAGCTTTCATGGCCAGTGAGATGCATCTCGTACCTGTGTGATTCCTTAAGAAGAAGAAGAAGAAAAAAAGGCTCTAAATTAGCCATGTTTACAAATCAAGGGCTGTCAAGGTGATTAATTACCACCTCTTTTCCCAGATAATATCATGTGACATCTGCCCTCTCCCTTCCTCTGAAGTGGTGGCAGAGATCACTCGTCCTCTTGATTAATTAAAAGAGCCCCATGGGTTAACATTTGCAGGCAAACCTTTATAGTTGGGCGGCTTAATTTTGAAAGCTGCCCTTGAAATACGCGTGTGCACACACACACACACACACAGAGACACAAGTCCAGGGAGAATGCACATGAAGACAGGGAAAAGATGCATGGGGTGAGGTGTTATGTCAGATCTGACAGCTGACTCCAGGAGCTGCATTAGAGGCAGACAGGACACAACGGCTAATAATATCACTTTGATCTCCTCATCCCTGAGGTTTGCGTGGAGCGCAGAGAAAAGAGAGATAATGACTTCCTCTCTCAGGAGTAGAAATTAAAGATAAGGGGGAAACAATCTGTAGAGCAGATATGGGTTGTCTCTTTCAATCGCAGTAGCAGCAATCTTGGCACCCAGTGACTTTTTGTATGACAAAAGCCAATGTATTCATGTTCCGGTGTAGTACCAGAATACACAGGTCAAGACTCCCTCTTTTGTGTGCCGGTTCATGGTTTACAGTCCAATTAACAACTTGAGAAGTAAAAACAGAGTTGGATTTAAGAGAGGGCTAATCGCTATAAACAGATATCTGCGTTAATTAAAAAAACGGACTAATATAAAGCTAAATCCTCGTCAGATGATAGCCGAGAGATTGCATTTCATCCGATGGGTTCCGTCTCTGTTGCACTCCACACACACTGTTTACCTGCATGCAAACAAAGCCTCCTCAAACCTGATTGGTCAAAACTACTCAGACAAGAAACAGGAACCAAATTGCTTCTGATACTGAAATCTTGTCCCATAACCTGCAGATTCTGTATTTCTATGCAGATACTAGGGGCTGACAGAATATCGACTGGGCTGATTCCTGGAGCAGATATTTGGCATTTTGCCAATTATCTGTATTGGCATTTTATTTTAACGATCGCTGATATAATTAATTAGTTAAAAAGTGCAAAGAAAGTGTCAGCATGGGAGGAACTTTTACTTTGTAAAACCTCAGGGAGCTTTTTTATTCATTCATTTTCAATTCAATTTTCACTTAAAAAATGCTGGGAACTTGCTGTATATGATTTTGAAACTTTCGGTTTTAATTTAATATTTACTAAAGTTTTATGTTGTAGTTTTTTATATTCCACATTCAAAATATTGACAAAGATTTTCATTTTTATGATAAATGCATATTGGTTCAGAACATTAGTAACTGGTCTCATTAGCTACTAATAATTGTATCACAGTCCGCCCTAAAAAAAATAAAAAATATCAGTTTATGCCTGACAGATAACTGTGTTACTGAAATTACAACAGCTTTTGTTTTTTACTCTACTCTTACTATTATATAATCACAGAAGCAACCAGATAAAAATGCTGTGTTAAGTATTGTGTTAGTGTATGGTAACACTTTCTCTTTATTCATATACTTGTACTAAATATGAAAGAAAAAAATCTTCATCATTTGTTTGACAGGTGCAGTTATTAGTTACAGATTGAGATTTAACAGACGAAACACATCAGCTTTCATTATGCATACAAATGTAAGCAAACACTCTAACTAGTTACAAGAAATGAACTGGTTCAAATGAGACCGACTGTGTCTTGTAGAAAAGAAAAAAAGCATCTCGCTGCACTGCATCAGAGAAAAAAGAAACCTGATTTTAGAAAATGCTTGCAACAACATGGTTTACATGAAAAACAGGTTAAAATAATATGCACTGGCAGATCTAAATTACCTCATTAAAATAAACCAAAAAATATGTATGCAGTGTATGTAAAGCAGTAGTAGCCCCTTTTCATCTACACAGGTGTTTTTACTGATGAATACACAGAGATGTAATTAACCACACTAATTGAAAACACTTGTGTGGGTGTGCGGGGCCTTTAACATATGCGTAGCATTTTATTTAAAGACCCAACACACTGATGGAAACCTACACAGGTGAACTTTTTAAAAGTTCAAAAGTTAAATTGTGTCATTAATTGTTTCCTACTATAACGGGCGCTTCTTATCCTGCTCCATAGAGAACTGTAATGTATCATCATTTTACATAATATTGCATCATATTTTGCACTTGTACTGAATAGAGAGCAATTTCAGACATAGCCATAGACTGAATGACCCTGACTTTTATCTTAGAAAGATTATTACTATTCATGTTCCTGCAGTGTCCAGTGACCTCAGGTAATTCCCAGCATAGCTGCGCCCTCCTTAAACCTAAACCTTAAAGATTTAATTAGCTGGAATAAATGAAAAAAAAGGAAACATGAGTGTAATGTGTACTTAATAAGGATCCAATTAGATAAAGAGCCCAAACACAAAGCAAATTGTTGTGTAGTGTGATGCACACACAGTAAATGCAAAGATACGGATGGAAGCAAATTTGTGCCAGACAACACAAATAGACACAATAGATATTGTGCGACTTGAAATGCTTCAGCCCAAGCAAAAAAGTTGCTCTGTGTCCTGGAAACCTGACGTCACAGAGAATCAGAAATGGATGAAAAATGTTTTGTTGCTGTCTGTGGGCACACAGAGCTCTAAAACTGAACATCAGTACTGTACAGATATTTAACAAAAAGGGACAGGCTTGAATAAAACCATAGAACTACATAGTAATTTGTGAAAGTCTGTGGCCTATTTGGTTCTTTTTCTTGAGTTGCCTGCAAGCAAAATTCTCTCAGTAAGGAGAGAATTTTTGGGCTTTTATTGTGAAAGGTCAAAAAAATGGAAGGAGTGAAGCAGTAAGGAGCTGCTGTGAGTGCAAATTTGGTATGACCGACCCTATTCCCTCTCTGATGGGCTAGTGCTTGTTGCTTTCATTGGCTGCCTTGTTTTAGACAAGAGGAGCAAAGCTGGCTATGGTTAGGGTAAGAATGTAAAAGTAGGCTTTTGCTATCCTAGGAACTGCAAATTCGCACTGTGACCAATGTGAAAAAAATAGAGTGTTGCCATCTTGGTTCATTTTTGTTCAGAACATGGAGGCTCCATAGTTCGTAGATGCTAACATGCAATTCAGCAAGTGATTCCCACCATCAGTGGAACTTCAGACTGAGTCAGCACCAGAAGGTAATTTCGGGGAGGACACCAGCCCTCTTGTTAACAAAATGACCAAAAAAGCATTCCCATTATGATTACTAATAGTTGTAAAGTGCACTCTGTTTTAAGCGGCTCAGTATTTCTTTCTGTACATTGTGACTCAAGTCTGTGAGTGAGATACACAAAGAGAGCAGAGAGAAGAGAAAACAGTCTGAGGAATAAGTGAGTCGAAAAAAAGTAATTTCACTTGCTGAGTTCTATAGAGAGAAGCATAGACACTGAAAACAGAGCTTTTAATCAAGAATGGATAGACTTTTACGTGTTAGTTCTTCCCACGGGCAGTTCAAAACCAGTATGTCTCATACATGACACTGACATTTGCAATTAATGTATCATCTATTAATGTGCTTGATGAATGTCAACTCTCTTTATGTGGGAGTGAGCTGTCCGTGGTGCTGAAGTGGCAGACTTGATTTGTAATTTTTGTCCCATGGTCTGTCAGTTCCATCTTGGATTTATAATATCCTGCACTCTATTTATCACCTAATGGTTAGCACGTAACGTGACAGTCAGCTTGTGTGTTGCAAAATACTCCAAAAAACCTTTAAAACCTGAGCGAATCGGCATGATTACTTTTAATAACATGGGAAGAAAGCGATGAGCAACAAAGAAATTACCCCCAAATTAGCTGGAAATTAGTGATAGTCGACGAAAATTACCTGATAATTAGTAAAAATAAAAAAAAGAAAGTTACAAAAACAGCAACAAAGAAACGACTTGGAAAAAGTGCTTGAGAGTTCTAATAATTTTGTAACATTATTTTAAATATGTAATTATGACAATTATAGATTTGTTTTTCCATAGCATTTTTTCTTCTTTCTCTAGACATTTTTCCCCAGCTTTTTTTTAATAAATCATTTTCTAAATCTGCTAATTTATTGCAATTTGTGAAACATTTGTCAACATGTTGCTCATTGCCTTTTTCTCATGTTTTCGAAAGAAATTGCACAAGCTTGTAAAAGGCAACTTGAGACAGGCGTATGAAAGCAGCATAATAAAAGTGATGTTGCTCAAGGTTTCAAAGGGTGAAGAAAGCCGTTCTGCTTACTTTTAAATAAAGTGTGAGAGTGAAATGTCCTTTTTTATTATGATTGCAGGACTTTTACATGTAATCGAGTATTTTTACATTTTCACATTGAGATATTGCCAGTTTTATTTAAGGATCTGGATCCTTCTTCCATCACTGCTTAAAAATATCATTTGTAAAGTGATTTCAAGCATGCATGCTCAGAGGATTTTGGGAGGAGTAGGTTGAGGCATGTGTACACAGCTCCCAACTGCAGGCAATGCAGTCACTTATTATCCATTAGGTGCTGTTAAACAAGCCAGCAGTTCATATAAACTTTGATGATTTATTCGTAAAGCGCCAGATTTACCAAGAACGCTGCATCATTCACCGCCCCCACTTTGGTGCTGATATTAAAAATACAATTACCATATTTCATCACTTATGACAAGCCTTTGAAAGCGCTGATAAACCATGACTGCATTATTATTTCCGCTCTGACAAGCAGTCTAATATATTCTACAGCAGTGAATTTCATTTCATATGTCATGACACACTGCATTGCATTCCTGCGGCTCCAAACACAGCCTCAAAACTCAAGCAAGCTCTCAGTGTAATTCAATCACACATCTCAACGCCTGCTTTTAATCCACCGCTGTCACGAAACACACTTTCTAATTTATGATGTGATCCCCTCTGAAATGTACACGCCAAGTCCCAGTGTTATTCCCTCCATAATGACCATTTTTTTTTGTTGGCAAAGTTTGCGTGTACAGAGCAATTTAAAACCTAAAAAGCCCACTAATTTGTGTCATGTAAAATAGCCAATACGGGTGCAGGGGGATTTTGAAATAATATTGTTCTTTGCCCACAGGATTAAAAGCGTATTCACAGCTTTGAATATACACCATTTGCACATCTTAAAATGTAATTACTCATTAAGATATTTTCTCCGTGTTGCTGTCTCAGCCTTTTGTATGGGGAGGCAGTCTGTTCTATCCTGATAGCAGCTTCATTATGAGAAAGAATACCGTTCTCATATATTCGACACTTTGATGTTTCCCATCACCACAACTGAAGTAGTTTAGCTGCAGGAGCATTTTCCTTTATTTACATGGAAACATATGGTGCTCCAATTAAATGTTTTCACTGGCGTTTTTTGTGCGCAGCTCTTTAGAATTGCGTGCCAAATGATAAAGAGGTGCTTCTTATAAAATCGCAACGCAGATTGTGTACACTGTATCATGCTGCTGTGAATATTTTGGTTTGATCACAGTGACTCAAGGATCACTTGGTACTCAGGTACCAACTGGCCTTCATACTTCATTTTTACACCCACGCTTCCTGTTGTTTTTTTTCTGTTGGAACAAAAAATCAATCCACAAACATAAAAAAAGGGAGAAACACATATGTGCACCTGCTGGCATTTTGATGGCCAGAGAAAAAGAGAGAAACACAACTGAGGAATGAAGGCTGAAAATATGTCAAGATTGATGAAAAAATGCAAATTATCTGTTAATTATGCTGCAGATCAAGAGCGTAACTGACAGCCGACGTGCTTTTCATGCTTGGTGATCTGCCCTACTCAAGTTAACAGTGGCACCAAGAAGACATGCTATTGAGTGGATCAGACATGGAAAATTATGGCAATAAAGTGATATTTTATGTTACTGAGTCGATTTTAGTTCATTTGATACCAAAAAAACCCTAAATTTAAACAAATAATTTAGGTACAGGTACATAGATAAAAAGGATAGCAGTGTAAACATAGACATAAATAATCTAACATAGATGCCACATTGTCTGTATCAGTCCTTTGCATATGTCAGTGCAAACAGGGGAGCTATGTTATTTTTGTGTTTTTTGTTTTTTCTGAATAAAAAACACAATAAATGTATAGCTGGTGTAAGAGCTGTCTACTTCCACTTTAAGTTATAGGACATAGGGATGTCTTCACAAGTAGTAAGCAGTAAGTATGTTGATAAATTTGAGTTTTTACAGTTTCTCATGATGATGAATTATCTTTCACCATGTCAGTAATTCAGTTTATTTAAGCCTAAAACACACTCTTCAAGTGAACGTCCCCCAGCAATTGTAGTCCAAATTTCAAAATCATAATTAACTCTAGACAAAACTTTTTTTATATATATATACTACAAGTAGATCATAAACTCATTATTAATAAAAGCGACTAACTGCAGTTGGTGGAGAAATATAAACATTTTTTATCAAGGAAACTCCCCTGTTTACTGTCTGTTATTACTATTGTTTATAGGCTAGTCTTGTCTAATCACCCACATATTTAGTAAATCTAAATTAATTTAACTTAGCTTCTTAGTGTATATAAATAAGTATTCCTTGTGAAACTGATTTTGCATTTACTAAATAAGTATGGGCTACATTACTCATCATCTGGCATGACATTATTAAATCCAACATGTTTTAACTGCTGTTTTTTTTAACATCTACTTGCTATTTTTCTTAAATTTATTTAATATATGCAATGCTTTTCAATCAAACATGGAGTACTTAAATCTTTTCAGTTATATTGTGTTTCACTATGTTGCCATATTTTTTTAAGTAACCATTTGTCACACTTTTTACTAAGCAATTCTTAAATAACCTTTCCAACCTAACAGAACTGCTGCATAGTTGTGTCCTTTGCTCATGCCGCTGCAATGTATTATCCTTCTCAAAAACAAAGCTGGAATAATGTCTCCTCCATTCTGTCTCAAGCCTCACAATGATGTTCAGAAATCATTCAGAGGATCATTTTGACTTGAGGACCACTTCAGCCCCATGTGATGCTTCTTCACTCTGATTGTACCAATCAAGCATCTCGGGCTACCTGAGCTCTGAGAGACTCTTATTGCAGGCTGCATGGTCACATGGTGATGAATCTGATGACAGGCCTAACACGTGCGTTAAACATGTGATATACTGCACTGCTATTATTGTACATGTACTCTGAGATGTGTAAGTGATTGCATTTCTGGCTGGGTGAAGTGTTTCTGATAATGAGCATAAAAGATTTGATATACCATCTGGCAAAAGTGTTCCTCGGAAATCACCACACAGGCATATCATGCAGAAACTATGATTATATGAATAACTTGATTTTTGAAATATATTCTGAACATGTGGTGGTAGTAAGAGTAGAAACTGCTTTTTAAAAATAAAAACATATAATTAAAAGGGCTAGAAACAGTAGCCAAGTTGTCTAAAATGTAAAATCAACAATCTAAAAGTCTTTGGTATAAACAGCCTTAGTGGAGCTAAATGTTTGTGTCAATAATTGATTGTGTCCACCCAGCACAGTGCTAATCAATGTAATGTTCTCTCAAGGCTCTGCTGTGTCAGGTAACTGATGACTGACCTGCTTTTCTGAAACAAATTACAAACTCTTATTTATTATTAATCAGCTGATTTCATTTATTCTCAGTCTCAGGGCTTCTAATGCACGCATTTAAAGTTGATCAGGTTTAAAAAATGAACCCAAATGCATAATATACAGTATAAATGAAAGTCTATTATTGCCAAACAAGTTTAAACAAGCCCATTGCCGCTAGGGAAAGCTCTCTGTATTTTGCAGTGTACCAGAGTTGTGGTGTCTGTGGCACATCGAAAGTCATGCATTTTATGTCAACCAGCCAGAGCTTAATGGGGCAGGAAGGAGGAGAGACCACAGCGATGGAGCAGCAGCTAGGAGTATGGTGGGAGCTATGGCAAAAAATCTTATGAAGCGCTGGTGAAAAGTTGCTCCAGATAAAGATGAAAGTCAGCATTCAGAGAAAAGATTAAACTAGAATTATCACCTTGCGGTTGTATGCTTCTGTCAACCAGTCAAGTTACAGATACAGTTTACATCCATGTCTGAAAACATGGATGCTTAACACACATCTTCCCCCGGCAGCGCAGAAGATCTACACAGTCAACACAGTTTTAAGGTGAGCACCTAAGATTAGTGTCATCAATTCAGTATGCGACCTAATGTCTTCCCTTCTGCACCTGAGTTTTGACACTGAATAATGGCCAAAGAAGTGTCTTTGCAGAATACTCTGATGTTACAGTGAAGTTGATATTTATTCACTGGCATATATTATGTCAGAACTTCATCATGTTTTCCTATAGACATGTGTGTAAAATTTTGTCCTAATTAGCATACAAATTATCGAGATATGGCCAAAACCACTTTTGTGAGGTCACAGTGACCCTGACCTATGAACACCAAATTATAATCACTTCACTTTTAACAAAAACATATGTGTACATTTAACATTTGTACAAAATCTGAGGAAATTCACTCAAGGCATTCTTGAGATAATGTTTTCACAAGCCTGAGATGGATACAAGGTCACAGTGATCTTGAGCTTTGACCACCAAATTTGAATCCAGTCATAATTGAGTCTAAGTGGACGTTTGAGCCAAATTTGAAAAAAATTAATGGTCTGGGGATATCGTGTTCACAGGAATGAGAAACAAGGTCACAGTGACCTTGACCGTTGACCAATGACCACCAAATTCTTATCAGTTCAGTATAGAGTCAAAGTTGATATTTGTGCCAAAATGTATCTGCGCCTGCTGTTGCAGGACCAGATACGTTTAAAAAAAATAAATAAAAAATATCAATAGCAGGGACAAAAACGGATCACCATTGGTGTAGCTTTTCCTAGTTGGAGAGCACTGAAGGAAGGGACTAATTGGTTATACCCACTGGAAGTGAAGCATTTGGTCATTAAATCCAAACTGTCTTCCATAGATCCATCTGTCGTAAAGGTCTCAGCTATCTGTCAACAGCGGCTCCTGGGGAGCTGGACAGACAGTGACAAGCTAACCTGCCTCCAAAGGCAATTAGGTAGCTATATTATTATGTGGGATTACAGGTTATGTTACAAAAATAACTGCTCAGGACTGTAACACCCACCCTGTGGGAGCCCACATGTGTGTTTAGTAGATAGACGGTGTTTTAGATTAATAGCAGCTCCTGCCAAACTATTGTTGGATGCCATTACATTCAGTAATTTCTTATTCTGAACTACAGCATAAATCTAACAGCTGTGTTGAAAGTATGCTATAGTAGTAAGATTTAAAGCCATCCAAAGGTTAGGATGATAATGTTTTAATTTTGGCATTTTTACTATAGGGTATAAATGATAACTCTTTTTCTTTATTCCCATGCCTTCTAAATGCATCAATGGTGTTTTGGAGCGCCATCATTATAAAATACATATGGTGCCATGAGAAAATAAGAATAGCAAGCATGACAGGCATAGCAACAGTAACTAAGGGGGTGTGTGTTTAATGAACGGACAATTGATGCTGAACAATTCCCTTTTTACTCATAATGAAACTATTTACATGTAAAGTCATTTTCAGCTCGTCCTTATTACCTGCCACTGAAACACTAAAAGCAGCGTATTACTGAGAAAACCTGGCCCGCTCGACTCTCAAGGCAGAGTTTAATGAGACTGACCTTTGAGGATGGAGAGCCCAGCCTCATCCTCAGCATATAAATAGCGGCGAACTCTGACCTAAAGATTCAGGATGCCATCAAAGCTTGTCAGCGCTTCCCTCCGCGTCTATGACTCACCCGTCTTCAGGAGGCCCTCGATTCGTTTTGACACAATGACAACAGGCTGAGCACATATAGTCGGTGAAGTCGGACTCCCAGGAGGTTTATGGTGGCTTTTAGTGTTTGCTGCAGCGGCAGATCAATGCGGCATGACTCTCCAGTATACAGCACACCAGCTGTTTTGTTGTTTGTTTGAGGTTAGACTTTACTTAGTTTTACTAAGGAATACTGCATGAGCCAATATTAATGCATCCATTGCATAATCAAGTCATTGAAGTGGGTCTCGTGTTCATGTGTGTGTGTCAGTTTGCACATTGAATGATCACAACCCTCTGACCAATTTGCCTGCAGGTCCCTTGATGATGTATAGACATTGTATATGTGTGTGTAAAATGTGTCTGTGTGTGTGTAAAGTGCAAGGATGAGCATGCATGCTGCATAATATGAAAAATGTAAGAAAGGTGAGAGTTGTTTATGGATATAGGAAAAAAGCCCTCAAGGAAGATTTCAGTCTGAAGTCAAAAGAACAAGTCGTACACAAACACATTCCCCAAGGTATGATGAGATTCATGATAGTGTTATACTTGCTGTCTCTTACTCACCATCTCCAGGATATTTTAACATTTGTACTACCTTATGCAATACAAAACATAACATTATACAGCATTTGTATGAATATATGAAATGCATACGAAAGTTATAGTTTGGCTACTGAGAACAGAGCCTAAAAAAAACGCACAAAAGTATTAGTTAAAATCAACAATCATTATGTCAAAAACATTGGTAATTTCATTTAAGGCAAACTAATAAAAAAAACTTTTAGGCAATTATGAGCAATCAAAACTGCAAGTACACTAATTGGCAAAAAGTATATGGACAAACTGGTCCTGGTATTTGTGCTTTTGGTTTGTGTGTTACCTGGTCAGCATGGCCATAGTAATTGATTGGAGCAAAGAAGGAAGTCAGGTGGTATAAAGAACAACAGGAGTTTGTGTGTGGAGGTGGATTGATGGGTCAAACAAACACAGAACTTTAATCTGGTAGAGCACTGTTTGTGCCCATGTGTTAATTAAACCAAAACTCAATGTTGAGTGATTTCACCTGATGCATGCAAGTCAATTTACATGGGATTGAGAACATGTTTTATCATCGTTTGGGCTTGGCCTCATATTTTCATCTAAAATCTAGAAGCTTTTAGTTGAGCAATAGATTTGGAAAGGCTCTTTGTCTCAATAGTCTTTATCTAGTATTGTGTAGTATTCTTTAATGTAAGCAGTCTCATATACTTTCATTTCTGCACTTCTCCCGACGGTCTTCAGTTTTGCAACTTTAGTCTGCTGCTGAGTTAAGGCTGGCAATACTCTGTGTTTTCCGTACTGGAACCAATCCAGCTGTTTAAGAACGTTAATGAGCCTTTTTTTAATGAGACTATATATTTGTGAGCTGTTTTCAAATATTTACAACTTCAGTAAGAGCTTGGGGCTGGGTGCCATAGACAAACTGTGGAAGTCACAGAGTTTAAGATGTTCTAACACATTTTTGGTTTTAGTCTTTTCCTTAAATTTGTTGACACACAAGGAAAAGTGCTATGAAAATAATACTCAGTATGTGCTTTTAGTCACCAGTGATAGCCAGTGCAGTTACCTATTGATTTGTTCAATGACACTGACAATTAATTAGTTCAGCTAAGGATTCACTGTTACATTACTTTTATATATACTGAACATGTAAATCCCTGCAGCCTGATTCCAAATTCTGGAAAGCCTCATTGCATGAGTGGAGACTGTAAAATCAGCATATAAAGAGCATTGGTATTATAATGATTTGTTTGACATCCAGTTTATATTTTAGGTTTCTACTGGAACATTTTTTTTTGTTAAAATGTAATGTATAAAAAAACAACAACTTTATTTTCCTCATATTGCCTTTGCTGGAACACTTGTATTGATAAGAAGGTGTTCTTATCAAGCCCACCTTCCAAAAAAAGCCAGTGTGCTGTGACTGGTTAGCAATTTCGAGTTTTCCATATCTCTCCTTCTAACACATTTTTTAAAATTTATTTTTTCCCCAAAGCTGGTTTCACCTAAATCCTGCCTTACTCTGCTGTGGTGGCTGGTATTGCTAAGCCAGTCACAGCACAATGGGGCAGGACAGATGGAACATGCTTGGGGGAAAAAATAACATTGTCTTTTTTGCACCGTCATTGCAGCTGTAATGTAACAAGAATAACGGCACCTTTTACAATGAAAAGTCATCAATAAAAGCGTCTAAACCAAAATCTTGATGGCCAGACATTTTGGAATATAATCTGAAATCAGGGAGAGATTAAAACATTAGCAACTGAGATTTTATGGTTCTCTGATGTTAGCATGTGGCTACATGTAGCAGTGTCCTTGCAGCCAGGGAATGACTCTAATGGAGTATTGCGCCACTTTCTTCTGTGAAAAATTTTGAATAAAAACCTGTACGAAAACATTGTGGAATTAGGAAGAAGTCAACAACATCAGCGACTAGTGTTACATATTTTCCTGATGTTAGAATGAAGCTACATGTAGCATGTAGGCTACATAGTGTAAGCTCTTGCGGAAACGTCCCTAGAGCAGATAAAGAAATCTGTTGCAAACTGATGTCAGCTTGTTTCAAAAGTAGAATAAAAAATGCTGGAGAAAAACAAGTATTCAGAATGGGGATTACATACATTTACATAATTATTTTACATTGTAGTTCATGTTTATTATGAACATTTGACATTGTAACAACACCATTTATGAGAAAAAATAAGGAAACACATAATTCATCCATGTCATGTTTAATAGCCTCTATGATAATGTTCAGCCTGGTCTAATTATATGTATTTTGAAAGGTGATGTATAAAAGATGTCCATCATCCAGATGCATTTCATTGCGCAATCCAGCATTGACCTGACCAGTGCTCCAACAAGTAGATTGTACAATCATGACCAATTTGTGTTGACAGCATGCAATACTGTGTTTCCTGTCAGACATGAATGGGCTTTCAAGGCATTAAGATAAACACTAACAGGCATCTGGGCTATAATAAAGAAGCCATATCTGGTGCAGAGATGTGTAGGTGTAGGTAGGCATGCTGACCTAAGAATCTTCTCTGTCTATATGACTCAGGGCAGAACAACAGATTTCCTTGCATTTCCTCACTGCTCACACTGTGTAATTGAACCGGACAGCTGAGTGAGGAATGGACCTCTAGAGACCTACTAGCAGTAATCAGGAGGTGTCTGGTTCAGATCCCATGTGGAGTAGGGCAGAGTGGCCCAAAGTGAGAGCTATTATCTGACCTCTCTTCCGCAGACGCTCCTGAAAACAATGGCTGGAGGGGCGAAACTATCACTGTGGGTAAACGCACCATCCTGCTAGTAAAATAATGAATTTTCTCTCAGTGGTTGTGACAACTTTATGCACTATGCTATTTGTCTGCGAGAGGTGACAACGGGACAAGAGGAGCAGGCATGCGGTTTTATGTTCTCTGGGACAAGAGGGACACACCATGGCGGTTCTTAAAGACCACTGGAGGCAATTTGATAGAAGAAGGCAGGCCAGAGTGCTGCGTGATGACACCTTTCAGCCGCCAGTCTCTCTTTCTCTTTCTTTGTGCTTATATCTCAAGATGTTTTCCCTCCCTGCCTCTGTCTGTGCCCAAGTTGCCTCTTCCATTCTTGTCTCACAGTCACAATGTTTCAAAGGCTGTCAGGAAAACAAGAAGAATGGGTGGTGGAGGGGAAGAGGCGGAGGTTTTCCCTTAACATGCTGCCTATGCTGGATGTGGGAAACCTCAGCTTCACACCAGCTCACAGGATATTTAACTTAAGTCATTTCAACTGAAATCACCCTGGAGTTGAATTCGAGTTCCCACTTTATTACACTATTGATCCCGCTCCCATTTTGTCCTGTACAAGAGTGCAACCTTAAGGCCTTTAAAGCAAAACATGGCATGTATATTTAAATACATTTTCACACAAATACTTGGAATTTAAAGAGTCAATAAGGCAATTTCTCTCTAGACATTCTAATACTGCAGAGGCGATATTTACTTTACAGCGTGAAAATGTAATTTGCCACAGTCACAGTGTCACAACAGGAGCCGTGTGTCAATATTTGACCAGGGACAGCTCCTTTTTTTTTTTTTGTATCTGCTTGGCATTCTCTTTGATAGATGGAGAGGAGGGGAAAGTATTAACGGCTGAGACCTCAAGTTGTGACTTGCATAATGACACGGGCACATCTGACAAATAGACACACTCAGCCGGTTTATTAAGATTCATAAAGCATACAAATCTTCTCCGTTTAAACTTTTGTAAAGTCTGGTTGGAGGTGGATGAAGTGTTTGTGTTTGTGTGTGTGTGTGTGTGTGTGTGTGTGTGTGTGTGTGTGTGTGTGTGTGTGTGAGAATCGCTCTGCTTGCAAGGTCCTGATGTCTTTATATCCTAATAGAAAAGCTGCTGGAGCTTTTTTTTGCCATCCAGCCTCTGAGGGGAAACAGATCCAGATTCAGTGCAATCTCATGGCACATTTGCATCAGTGAAATATGTGTATGGAGTTGCTCAATGTTGAATGATGGATGTTGGTCGTTGCGGAACTTGGTGCATGGTTAGGATGGGCATGTTGCGGCTGGACTTTAAAAGCAGGACGCTTCAGGCAGAGGTTAGGCGCAGACCAGCCAGGTGTTCGTTTCACCCACAAATAACACATATAACCATGACAGTCATATTCTCCACACAACATAGTGTGGACCATAGGCAGCATGTGTTACTGACAGCAGCAGAAAAGCCCAGTAAATGCCCAGTAAAGCGATTATTCAGCGATAAAGTTTTAATTGTGCCATTGTCTGTGAAGAAGGTGGCGGCTGGATAATTAGGGGTCCTGGGGAGAGCACAGAGGGGCTGGGCAGAGACATGTCACATTAAGGAAGAGACACTTTTTTTTTTTAAAAGTGAAATGATAATGAAGTATTTTTTTAAACAGCAGACGTGCACTTTTTCTCTCTGCATCTTTGTTGTTCTAAGATTCTAAGGATCCGTTCGAGTTTGAGACCTTGACAGAGGACATTATTAAATAGCGCAAGGATAATTTTAGCTGCACTTCACCTCTTTAATCGAGGGTTAAGACTCCATTTTAAAGCTCATGCTGCATTTGTTTATATCACTGCAAATCGACCACCTTTGAAAGCATCAGGTCAATATTTCAGACATGATTTATAAGTCAAAAATCATTTATAATTGAATGAATAATCGAAACAATGATTATCATAACAATCCTGTGCATTAAATATATGCCACTGTTGTTAAACATTTCATCTATTCTTTAATATAAACTCTGAAAACATTCTCATCCTGATACCCAGCACAGGAATAAACCACCAGTGTCCTCTTCTCTGAATGCTAATTTCCTGTATCCTTTCTGACCGAACAGGTCATCTTAACCCAGTGACCCAGCAGATATAAACACAACTTAAAATCTACTCTGACTGGATCCCCTTTGAATTTATGTCCTTTGGTCAATACTGGACCATATCTGGTCTGATGCACATGGGGGGCAATATAATTTAGATTTTTAATATTAGTAGAAAAAATGAAAATGAGAAAATAAAGCAGGGGCAGTGGCCTTTTGGTTCATTTTCTGTAATGATGATGGCTGGCCCAGTTGCATCTCTGACTTGGCTGGCGCCACCTTTCCCCCTTCAGTCCTCATTGTTTTTGTGTGTCAGATTGTGTGGCTCAGAGCCAAAAACCTGTGAATGATGGAGGGGGCCTTTGTCAATCGTCCAGATGGATAAGCAAAAACGAACGAGGGGCGGTTTTGTTAAGTCTAAAAAACATGAAGAATCTAGATGTGGATGCCACCAAATTTGCAAAATTCACAGATATGTTTGCTGCAGAGGCTTCAGCAGTGGCTTTAACTTGTATGGTGACAGCAGTACCTGCAATTATGCAGCAACAGGTGATAGAGGGACAAGAGGGCGGTGGTCTCTGCCAGGCAGAGACACAGGAATGTGGAAGGGAAGCTGAGGAATAAAGTGAGCAGGAGGACAGTGTAAGAGGGAGTAACACAGGAAAACAGGCACTGTCAGGTAGGGCACAGCCTGAGCTGGCGCATCCATATAGGCGAGCTAGACAGTTGCAAAGGTGGTTAAATATGTAACAAATTTTCATGAGTAATATTGTGCAGTAACCAATAGCAGCAACTGCAGGCTCCTAGCAAGTAATCTACTTTATGATATTATTAGTATAACAAGTGAGCGCCTGTGATGATGGAGTTTGTTGCTGTAGAAAAATAGCCATTCATGGATATGAGTAAATTCAAAGTAATGGGGATAAAATCCTCCAGGAGTTGTGTTTTTGTTTTATTCAGTTGTCCAATTTTCCAATTTCCATTTTTGTTGTGGACTGATAAATGTCACACAGTACCAGCTGATTCAAGCAGTTGTAGTTACTGACTTGTGTTTGTGCTAGAAAAATATCCAAGAAAAAAAATTGTTTAAAAAATATAGATCGTAGGCTTACATGTATGCAACTGTTATTGCATGAATTCAAATACTGATTTGTGGATGTGCCGATTTTGTGTATGACGTCACATTGTTTTGATAAGGGCGTGTGAATGTGTTTGGTATCATATTCACTGCAGCTACTGTTGCAAAAATGTGAGTGTGAAGCTTGTGGGGGGGGGGAGTTGAGTTTGTGCTAGAAAAATATCCAAGGAAAACATTTATTTGTGACAAAAAATATTGTACAGGTGTGCAACTCTTCCACTGCATAAATACAAATAACCTACTGATTTGCAGATGTGGCCATTTTGACCATGACTTTTTGATACAGGTGTGAATGTTTTATGCACCATCACTGCAGCTACTGTAAAATGCGAGCATGTGAAAATCATAATTTGTCATTTGTAGAATATGATATTTGCACGTGCAATAATGAATTTGAGAGCGTGTAACTGCTGTGCTGTGACTGTGGGAGAAAAAAATCTACAAGTATACACCTCCTAAAGAATTTTTCCTCTGTGACAAATGTACTGATATACATGTGTGACTGTTTTCTGCAGCTACAAATTCCACCATCAGAGGTGCTCAGTTGTTTTGCTCCAATAATACCTGCACACTATGCTGTCTGTAAACACAATGAGTTGTTAAGACATGTGTCAATCATGCTGTACCTGCAGCCACCTCCTCCACCCCACCTCCCGCCCCCAGCTCTCACGAACCAATGGCAGCCTGGCTGACCCACACGAAGTTTGAATGTCTTCGAAAACGGAAAACGTTTGCAAAGACCCTAGCGCATCGGCGTGCAGGGATCGTTTGTTTTGCGTCTGTTGTAAAGTTATTTTAGCAAGCGAGAGAAAGTCAGCTCTTGCAAGAGGCGTGTTGTAAACCGGGAAATATGTCAAGAATCTTTTGCGCCCAGAGTCAGTTTTTCAGGAATGGAAAGAGTTGGACTTAAGTTTGGCCTCCTCACATGCTGTGCGCACACCTGAAAGGTAAGCTTCATTTACTCTCTTGTTGTTATCTTGTCATTGTGTTTGATGTACAATTGCAAACAAGGAAGTGGTGTGTAGAGTTTTTGCACAGGTGTTATTTCATTGGAAGAGCTGATATGGCATTATTTTTAAAAAATGGCTTATGCGCTGTCATCATTCTGCTGTGTAGACTTTTGAACCAGATAGTTATTATGATGATCTGTTTGGCGTGTTATTTGTGCAATGTATGGATTCGCAAAAAATGCCTGCAAAATGAGTCAGGCATACTTTGATATTAATATTACAATGATTTTTTTCCCCCGCTGATATCCATTATACCGATTTAAAAAAAAAAAAAAGTATTTTGGCCGAAACCTGATACCGATATTGATATAGGCCTATCCACTTCTTTTTCCCCCCACCTAATTTTAGTGACCATTAGGTCTCTTCTGGTGATTATGCATGAAACCCAATGCTTTTCATTGTATGCAACATTGTTCATTTTGTCAGCTGAACATAAAAAAGTGGTGTGTGATGTCTTTATACCAATGACGTGCAGATATTATCGTGCATCCATATTTGATATTGTTGACACTTGGTGCATATAATTGTTGCTGGCCTTTTGTCTTAGGTGTAAGCTGTTTTGCAGTTTGTTGCTGCTGTTTTTTTTTTGGTTTTTTTTTTGTTTTATGTGTTTGACATATTGGTCTTTGTGTGTTATTGCTGGTATGGTACATTACAAGAGAGGGGCGGCATAGTTGTTTTTGTGTGGGGGGGTGCCATGCCATGGTGAAAATGATGAATGATGATTAATTCAATTAATGATAATGATGATAAGATAAACACAATTGTAATGTTACCACAAAGTGAAACTGTCAGCTACTGCTGGTGCTGACTCAGTTTTTGTAGCCTAGTTCCATAATGCTGTCCCAAATACGACTGACTGTTCTAACATTAGGGTTGGCTAAGCAGCGAGTAGGTCCATATTGACTCAGTCAAGACTGAATGAGTACACTGGTCCACTTGAGCTGATACACTTGTCTACATCAGTTACTACTCAGGGTTCGCAGAGTGGTGTACTGGTGGGTTGTTTCGACTGATTGTGTGTGTGTGTGTGTGCGTGTGTGTGTGTGTGTGTGTGTGTGTGTGGGTGGTTGGGGCCCTTATTCTGTCCCAGTCCAGCATCTGTGCCAGTCTAGCATTGACTTTTGTGATACTGGTGATTATATATTATGTATTTAAATGTGCATCTCATAAGATACAAAAGTGAGCATTTTAAGACATTTTAGTTGTGAAGTATTTTGCAGTTAGTCTGGCTCCCATTACACCCTCTCAGGAAGTACTTAACATTGCCTGTTCCAGGGGAAATATGCCGCCTGGCAGTTCTGTATATAAGGTGCGATCGTGGAAAAGGTGGACAGAGTGGTCTGGCCTTTAATCCCCCATGGGAGATAGTAACAACGGTGAAATGGTGTCTTTGTGTGCATTGTTTGTTTCTTTGAAAAAAATATAAAGGTTGTGTGAGAAAGGGACTTTTTAGCAGCTCTATAGTGCGATCTCTGCGTAGAAAGGCCTACTGTCTCTTTCCAACAAAAAACCCACATCTGATTACTTCATTTATCCTTAATCCCTGGTTGACACTTGTCCAGAGTTAGAGTACGGTGAGATCTCACCTTCTGTGAGCCGTCTTGACACCCTCATTATCTTGCACTGTGTGTGATCCCACTTTACACATTCTTTACTCTCCTTTTTTTCCTCTGCCTGCGCGCTCTAGTTCCGCCTCTCGCAGACTTCTCTTACCTTAAAAAGGATGGGATGAGTTCCTGTTCTGGCACAGGGAAAGACATGCAGTCTTGGCGTCGCTCTCCAAAAGATTTGGCATCTGTAAAATCAACTAAGAAATAATTTATTGAGCTCTTGGGCTTTAGCATTTTGGCAGCGTAAACACTGTGTTTTTCTTTTTGGATATGAAAGACACGTTTTACGGTACACTAAACAACAGGAAAGTGTTGTGATAAACTGTCCTACTTTTATAACCCTCTTTTAAGGTTAGATTTCTGATGCTTCAAGGTTTGGCTTTAGACCGCATGACTTTTTCTGCACTTCAAAAGGTGGGCCAGTAAAAAAAGAAAAAATAATTAAGAATGCAAACCTCATTAGGCTGCCAAAAGCAGGAAGACTACATACACTCTGACATAGCTTTAAGCCGCCTTGAAATGGGTGTTTTTTTAAGCCTCTGACAATGGCTTTATCTTTAGTGTGTCTTCTTTTTCCAACAATAAAGGTTACTGGTGTATTGAAGCCATCATACTGTGTACAAGAGTACATCCAGGGGCCACAAGATCTTATAAAATGAACAGAGTAAGAGGAAGGAGCAGAGAGAGGAGAGGTCATGCTGTGTCCTCTCCTGTGTACTTTAGTTTTAATGACAGGACAGTGTTGTACAATTAAGTGGCTACTGTGTCCTAACCTGTGCTCTACAATTTCAGCTCATCTTTGGGTTGTAACCAATTTCCACCAAAAAAGTACACATTTTTTAAAACAAGAAGAAAGGTTTATGAACAATTACAGCATTGGTCCATGTTGTCCTGGCATTTATTTCTTGCTGTCTTGTGAGCCCTAACTTTTGCATACCAAGAACAAAGGCAGATAAAGAGGTTTTGCTGCACTGTATCTTTACTCTAAGTCAGGAGGTTGAACTAAATGGTTGGATTTCACCCAAACCTTTGCTAAGTGGCTTTAGTTGCCCAAATCTAACGTTAAAACTTAACCAGCAGAGGTGGCTGATCAGAAAATGGCCTTATAAATATTTTTGTAATGGTCATTTCTCTCTGATTTGGAAGGCACTGACAGATGATTTTCATCCCGCCAATTGCGGTGCCAGTTCAGAAAAAAAGAAAAAAAAAAACAGATGCTGGATTTCTATTTCTTTGGAAAAGAAATGACAAACAACATGTTTTGTCCTTAAAATCGAAGGACTTGTTGGCTTCCATGCATGAGGAAGACTATGAGTCTCAAGTGGCATTAGACAGAAAGCCAAAGAGGCCCAAAGCAGTAGAATACAACATCTTTGAACCATGCATGTCTGCAAAAAAATAGTGCCAATCAATCCAGCAGACCTTTCACTGAATGAGTGAAAATATTGACTTGCTGAGTGCATTAGAGTAAAAGTCAGGGGATAAAAAAATGGAGGCTTGCATTGGGATTGGGATCCCATGGTATCCAGCACAAATCTTGCAGGTGTAGGTGGCTTCAACAGCACATTCCAACCAACCATTTTTATCGGAATGTGTTGTTATTGCCTAAACATAACCTTGTGCCGAGTCATCCCAACATGTAAATTTGTTGACTTCATGGAAGTGGCATCTTGACAAGTAGATAACAGATGCAGAAGAATACTTAGAACATAATATGTAGAGGCGGAAGTCCAAACAAATGATGTGATGTGTGGTGCAGATACTGTCTTAGTGTTCTGAAGCCCTCTGATTGCTATAATTTCACTTCTATCAATATAGCTCCACATACTATACTCCCTGGAGAAATTAAAAGTGATTGATCGCTTGTATCTAATTCCTTGTATCCTTTTTTTTTTTTTTTTTTTTTTTTTTTTTTGCTTCTTTGGTTCGCAATTTTCCACATACTAGTGATTGAGATGCATTTTGCCTCCAGTTCCCCCTCCAGGTGAAAGGAAACAACCAAGTGCAGTTTCATTTGGGAAATTAATTTTCAGGCAGACAAGTCTGGCTGCCTCTTGACATGGCAGAGGAGGGGGTTTGATAACTTGTAATTGACCTTGTTGTTGTAGCACACTTCCAGGTAAGGGGTAAATTCAAGTGGGCTATAGTGTCTCCACGCAGCAGCGCTGTTGAGGCATTTTAATGAAAGAGCCTGCTGGCATTTCCAAAGTAGTTGGTGCTTTTTAAATGAGGCATTGGTGTCGGTGGTACAGGGCCTTTTGGTAGAGAAACCCAACCACACTCTTGTAAAACACCCATTTATCTTTGAAAATAACATCATGTACAAATCCATCTCTGACCTTTCAGGAATGTAATTTTATCAGTATCAGTGTGGCCAAAAGGAGCAGAACTGGAGACGAGATAATACTACTTTCTGATTGATATGGTGATATGATTGATATGAAGTAGGCTAATCCTGGCTTTAAATTACCAGCAGTGCTTCTGCTCTCATACATAATGCATTATGCAAATGGTTGATATAAATATCTTAATCATGTATGTCCTAAATAATGTGTCACTGCAGGCTTCAAAGCAGCCACCTCCTGATTGCAACGTAACTCTGCCCCTGCACCTGTTTTGATATTTCATCATTTTAGCACTTGAACTGAGTTTTTCTTTCATGAGTTGAATGGTTTTGATGACCTTGTAACACGATGTGAATTCAGGACTTTGTTTTATGGAATCTTTGTTCTTGTGTTTTTGCTCTCGCTTGATACAGCAATAAATGCTTTTATTGTTTTTACTTTTTTCATTTTCACCCAGAAAAAAATGGTTTCAAAGATGCAGCAACAGTATGTTCATAAATATTGTTTAAACTCTGAGCTTAAACTTGCAATCACTAGACTGTGGAGGGCAGCAGAAACTGACGGTATATGCAACATTGGCATATCTTCACTTTTTAAAGTTTACCTCCACAAACAATTTAAAGTATCTATGTTGCTATAGTTAATATTTTGTTTACAGTGTTCCCTAATTAAAAGTTTAAAAAAAAATGTTTAAAAAGGGGCTGGACACTGATCTATTGTCTCTTTGTCACTGAGAAATTCTGTTTAACGCGTGAAGGAGTGCAAAAACATAGATTGCCATAGAATTTTGTGTAGAAAATTGGTAACTAGCAGATGTATCAAAATGGTTAGTGTAGTGTCGTTAGCATCTTTTATTTGTTTGTTGGCTTGTTAGATTATGGGATAACAGGCAGTGGCTGACACAGTATTACTGGTTGTGAAATATAAGGCCTTACAATCATATCTACTAAGATATAATGGGGCAAGAAAATTTTGATACACTTGGGTATTGTGATATCATGATTTAATCACTGTGTCCATTAATAATTTATGTGCAAAGATTCTGCTACATATTGCTAGAGTAAACAAAATGGGCATTTCAAACAGGCAGAGTAATAAAGGGTGCACTGCAAAATAAAAGTCATGCATTGCATTTTAAAGGTATAGTAGTGACACATTTTGCATGGCTATATCAGTACAGTCAAGGTCAGACATTAGGGAACATAATGAACACAACGTTTCGGAGTGCAGAAGATCTTTAGGTCAAAATGTGAGAACTGTTAGCAAACTGTAGCTTATTTACTTATTCATCCAGCACTCATGGAGCAACATTATTGCTCATTTTGGGTTTTTGTTTGTGTCCAACTGATAAATAGATCCAGTATTCACTCTTTTTTTGGCTCTTTTTGGGGTCTTTAGTAAATTCTGAAAGAAATATCTGTCTCTTAAGCTGTTAAATGCAGGTACCTGTGATTGGAACCAAAACAATAAAGTTGCAGCAGCAAAAACGAGAGCTGAAAGTAACTACCGACCCCTACGAAAACAGAGTGGAACTGCAGATTCAGGTCATGATTCTCTGTAGGGTCATCACTAAGAGCGACCCCTTTCACATTGTACCATATTTATCTGTGAAACGTGGCAAAGCGGAAATATAAAATAACATGTAAATGTAAATTTGAGTAAAGTACAAGTGCTTAAAAATCGCACTGAAGTATGGTAATTTAGTAAATGCTCTTAATTACTTTCCGCTGGTCCAAACATTAAGTGGGGTGCTGTATCTGGAGAGTTTTATCCATCAGACAGACCATGCTGTGTGGGCTTTTTGAATGAATCTGCATAACAAATGCTTTATCTTCAGCAGGAATGACCTTGTTGAGTTTCGGCATTGATCAGCACATCGACTCATCCACTCCGATAACTCTGAAACCCATTTATCATAGGCAAGGTTTTAGCCTGCCGCGGCTACATTTACTGGCAGAAAATCAATCTGGTCTTATCAGTTAATACACCAACGGGTCATGGCAGGAATATGTGAACATGTACAGTACAAGCCAAAGCTTTGATTAGAAAAGATGGAAATGTTCAGCTAATGGGGATGTTGGGGAAAAAATGAGAGTGGAGTGAGGTCAAATCAGAAACACGCGTGACTCAGTACAAACCGGCACTAATTCTCCATCATACATCATTGCTATTTTTTAGTTGAATAAATGTTATAAAAATCAGTATATTTTGCCTGATTCTCCCAGGAAATCTCTCTGCTGCCTTCCAATACCTGGAAAAAGAACAAAATTTGAATTTTCCTTTGTGCTTCTTCAAATGCTTAGTGCAGGTGCAACTGTGGTGCATAGTTGCCCACAGTGCACGCATACTGTACAAAGCAGGACTTACATACAGTGGCTACATAAGCATGTGAGGGATTGGTTTTGATTTGCATACTGTAATGCAATCTCAGCCCCAGCACACACACACTCTCACACAGCCAGACAACAAAGGTTGCCATAGGAGTTAACTTGTTGCAAACAGAGAATTTCCCACAAGGCTTGTGCGTTCATGTAGCATAATGAAGCAATCCCTTAATGGGCAAACGGGGTGTTTGCAGGTGGGATTATGTTTGTGTGGTGTATTTAAGATAAACATGAGGAGCAGGAGAGAGCAGAGGGAGGGGGCTTCTTTTTTTTCATGTTTAGGATGTATCAGGTTTTGGCTGGATTAAGTAGTCTCTTAATTACATGGTCTGTTTGTTGTGGGGGGAATAAATAGCAAGCGGCAGAATTGTGCTTGGCATCTTAGAACAAAGCCCACGTAACAACGTGTCATTTGCAATCACAGTTTACAGCACTCACAGAGACAAAGTCAATACCTTCTAATGGACACAGGAAATCTGTAACCTGTCTCGGCCAGAATGCTTATTCGGTCCAACTCTGACGCCGCTATTTATTCTACGAAGCTCATCAGCTGCATTATGATTGAGGGTTTGTTTAACCGAGCTTCAGCCTTAAATTGATGCAAAGGTTTTGGCGAGCGGTCTAATTGCAGTCAGTTCTCGCACTAAATGATGGCGTGTGTGCAGCATTGACTTTGTTTATTAGCTCTGGGAATACCCTCTTAAAGGGTCCGTAACACAGCAAAAACACAGATATTAGTGTTGCGCTGATGTGACAGTTGTGCTTCCATCCCAATATATTGGCAATGAATGCAATGAATGAAATTGAACCGTGTTGTGGCTGTCAGACTTTACAGAAAGTGAAAACTCCACAGCAGTGGGCATTTAAAAAAAAAAAAAACACTGCCTCAGTCAGTCTGGGTAAATAGTTTTTGCTGGGACTATTTTTGGTAGAAGAAAATCTTAATCTTAATATCTTGTTTGCTGTCTGACCTAGGTCAAAAAAAGTATAAGGTACATTTTTTTTCTTACTGTCCTGTTTACAAAGACATAATGGATGTTCTTATTCCCAATTCTTCAAATACAGACACTTTGTCATGACCCTCAGTGTTTGATAGTGAGACTTAAGGCACTCTAAAATGTATCAATTTGATGTAAAGCTGAAACACATCATAACACCTGGTTAGTGGTGTCAGACATTGGAGTTAAGTTTGGAAAACAAATCACGTGGGATCAAAAATGTTAAGGGTTATGGGTTACGGTAAAGGTAGTGTATGTACTTTTATGTGCAGGATTGATAGAGTCAGGTATTTCCCCACATGGGTTTACGTGGGACTTAGTGGAAAACCTGGTTGAAAAGTTGCCTTTGGCTTCAACATCATACACAGAGGGACATAACAGAGCTTTGGTATTTGATGATCTGGGAATGAGAAGGGGCTTAACGGATCTGCTTTTTAGTGAAATCATATCAATATATGTTGATTTCTTTTGATTGACAGTCTATGGAACTACTGAAACTGCACTGCAGGAAGGGATCCTTTGTTGTTGCAGATTGTATTTGCCAAGCTTGGGAGAGAAGGCCAGATATTCATTTTGTTTTTGTTTGTTGAGAAATAACCTGTGAGTTTGAAATGGAAAAAAAAAGAAATGTTGGACCACTGCAACTGTACTTTTAGTGTTTTGTAAATCCATGAGGGCTTAGCGCTTTGTGTGCATGACACAAAAAATAAAAAAGACATCTCAATATAACATTTAAAAAAAACAGAACTTAACTTAGAATTAATTAGCACTTTCAACAGTATCTGTGTACATGCAGCTGCTGTATGAAGAGCTTCTCCTGCAGTTCACTCAACCCCTGCAGCCGTCTGAAGGCAGCAAGACACATATGTTAATAAATCTGCAGCTTCTGATTTAAGAAGTGTCGCCTCAGAGCGCAGCACTGTTACGCACGACTGTCCACAGTGTTTACCTTCATTAAATCACGTGCAAATGACACCAGAATACTGAATAACCACGATTACCTCTACTCACATCAGATGGGCACTAACTCTACATTGTGCCTGAAGTCAGATTACTGGAGCTCATTAATCCTGTGCGTCATGACCTCCTTTCCATTTTATTTATTTATTTTTTCAGTTTCATGTTTTGTTCTTGAAATGCATTAACGTGCAAATGCTGCAGTACCACATTTTACAATATCATGATTCCACTTGCACACTAGCTTTAACACTGAAAATTGTCGGATCGATGGGAATATATAAAAGGCTTCAGTGATCTATTGATTTCCTGAAGAAGTGTCTCCTCTTTTAAGCTATTGCTGTCATTTATAGTATCTAACTTCTTATAACTGTAAATCATTGTTTCCAGCAAGCAGTCCGGTTCGTTTCAGTTGAGTTTATTACACATTAGAACAGTTATTTTGGTGTCTCTTTGGTAGCAATAGAACCATTCCATTCTGTCTTGTTTTTCTTCACTCTGATCTGATACAAAACGGTAGATCTCCAAACACCGCAGTCTGGTGATTGGTCAACAGAGATTCATCACTCATGCTGAACAGCGACACAAATCCATCATTTTTAAATACCCCATTGATTGCACTCCGGCCTCTTCTTTTTGTTCAGAAAATGTTGGTTCATACCCTCTTCCGTGGACAATCAATGAGAGGCAGACTTCACTCTGCATCAGAGTTGAAGAGGAAATTCTGCATAAGTAGGTTTTATACCAGTTTTTGGGTTACTATACCCAAAATGTTTGGTGGAATTGTGGCTTAAATATCCAATGTGTAGGATTTTGCGGTATATAAGAAGTACATAAAATGTAACTATATAAAAGGTTCTTTTTTTTGACAATAAAAATGTTTGTGTTTTTTTTTTTTACCCTAGAATTAGCCGTATATATCTAGATATGGAGAAGGTCCTTGTCCATGGAGTCTGCCTTGTTGAACTGGTATGTTTCTTTACTGGTTTTAATCACTTGCTGTTTGCTATAGAGGAAGAGACCTGTATGGATAATTGGTTTACCATTAAAACCCTCCTGAACAAACACTAAAGGACTGCTAACTGCGAGTTCATGCTTGGCAAATTGGAGTAATTTCAGCTGGTTTTAGTCTGCAGTCCTAACCACGAGATGCCCCTAAATCCAAGACGCAGCTATTTTAAGAGGCCACCTGACAAGAACATGAAAACATGTTTGTTTAAGTGGTTTAAAAAAGTGATAAATTCTGTTGTTTTCCTGGTCACAGTAGTTCCACGCAGCAAACAATACCAATACTAATGTAATCTGGGTCATTGTTTCCATCCCTTGTGTGAACTAACTTTGCTATTGCCCAGTCAGAAAGGGGAATATAATTAGTTTATCCAGAGCTTCAGGGAGACTCAAATTTATAGTATCAAAGGTTCGTGTAAACAGCTTAACCCCAGCGTGGGCCTCAATCGTTTTACACGTCCCTCTGACATGTAAGCACAACAGCGGTGATCAGCCTTTAACCTAAAGCACAACCTGAATTTCACCATTCATCTTGTGGTCTGTGACTAATGAATAACAGAGGTGGAAATTTACTGAAGCCAAGTGTGGTGGAGATGTGATCATCCACCCTGAACACATCACGCTGCTCTCCAGTAGTGTAATAATGGATGGTAGATGGCTGCCATTACGACCTTCCCTCTGCACGGCGGAGCACTGTGAGCCACATGAAATCAAATTACCGCTCGAGAGGAGGTTCACTCTCCTCACCCGACGTGTGCCCTCTCTCTCTGTCTCTCTGTCTCTCCGTCTCTCTCTCTCTCTCTCTCTCTCTCTCTCTCTCTCTCTCTCTCTCTCTCTCTCTCTCTTCTCATATCCTCTTCCTCGTGGCCTCTTCTGCTGGCTCTGCATTCACCTTCAGGGGTTGGTTCAGGAACTTTTGTGAAATAACTACAAATACTCAAATTTAAAGCTCTGCTTCTTGACAATTAGAAACTGTAAATTCTAAATAGTCACTTTGTTGATTCAGTGTAATAAATAAATATTAACAACTTCAGATGAATACAAAGAACTCCAATATGTAACTGTATCAGTAAATAACTTCTATTTGTAGCTCCCAAAAGCCTACATCTGTAAGCCAGATTGGACTGAGACATGTAAAAGCCTTCATCTCTGCTACACTGGGGCAAGACATACAGGCTGCAGTAATCTGGCATCCCTTTGTTGAAGTTTTTCACCTATTTGTGCTCCTTTAGCATCTGTTTGTGGTCGTTTTGCATCTCATACTCAGTTTTGCATGTTTTTGGGTTGTTCTGTGCCCATGTTGTTGTTTTTTTGCATCCCTGCTTTTTTGTGCTCATTTTGCATCTGCTTTTTGTTGTTTTGTGTGTTTTTAGTCATTTTGTGTTCATTTTTGGACTTTAAGATTCTGTTTGTGCTCATTTTGCATCTGACTTAGATTGTTTTGTGTTTCTTTGTTGTCATTTTGCATCCCTTTGTGGATATTTGATTTTGTTTGTGCTAGTTTTGCATCACTTTGTCATTATTTTGTGTCCCTTTGTGATTGTTTACATCTATTGAGGTAATTTTGCATCTGTTTGTGCTCATTCTGCAACTGTTTTTGGTTGCTTTTTTTTATTCTTTTATTGTCAATTAGTATCCCTTTTTTTCCATGTAAGAATATTCTGCAGACTTGAAACAATTGATCATTGTTGGTCATGCGTCAGTACTGTCCCTGTGGGTCCCAAACCCAAAGCTTCTTGGATCCTACAGCAGCTTTCCAAAACTGGCCCTGTTGACACGTCTGTCACAGCTCACCCTGATGGGGACGAGAATCTCTGTTTTGTCTTCCTCTGAATTTTACTCACCAGAAAGACAAGATTGTCTGCCAGAGAAGTTCCCTGGATCACAGCTGTGAGTGGGCGCCGGTGCTCACGTGTCAGGCCCTCATTTCTCTACCCTTTTTTGCAAGGAGGTTAAGGTTAGAGTCCCAGACTCTAGCTGTACAGTCTTTTACCCGCAGCACTGAGTCCCGAGCACCTCAAGAGTGATCCTGCCGACAACGCCAAGTTTGTTCTGGAAATTTGTTGTTAAATACAACACTGAGCCAACAGTTCTCTGGCATCCCTTTGTGGTTGCTTTGTGTACATGTATATTTGTGGTCATTTAACATCCCTTTGTGGTCATTTTATGTTTTTTTTTTTTGCACATCCCTTTGTGGTTGCTTTACATTTCTTTGTGGTTTCTTTGTGTCTCTTTGAGGTAGTTTGATTAATTGACTTTACATCAAGTCATGATAACAGGTACCTTATTAGTACAGGAGCCTTAGGCCTGTGCCCTGCAGGCCGCTTCAGTAAGCCTCAATCAAAGTCCAGTGGGGACACAACTGGCACCCCAAACCTCCCCTCTGGTTCTGCCTGTGTACCCCTCCTTCTGTCTTCTGTGTCCTTTCTTCCATATCTTTTCTATGGCTCTGTGAAAGAGAAGAAAAAGTGGAAAACAGAAAAGTGCAGCGATCCTTTGAGATCTCATAAATTCAATATATTCATATTGCCTAGACTCCCTAAAAGTGCTTGGGAGTGCATTCAGTGAGTCCATAAGTCACAACATTGTCAGAGAGGCGATGGTGATGCATGAGGGCTTCGGCGCTCGGTTCATTCCAGAGCAGGTACTCTCCTTCAGATAAGCGCAACCTTAATTCCTTCCGCTGGCCTAATGTGTTTTTAATGCAGCTCTGTGACTTATGTTGCTGTCAGTCGGTCGGCCTCATAGGGATGCCAGGATGCTAGTGGGCGGCAGACAGGGACCAGGAAAAAGGTGGCAAAGATTAATCGGAGAGGCAGAAGCATAACACATTTGATCAAATCCATATTGACTGAGACCACTGAGAGGGATGCATCTCTGGAAGTCTCGGCTTGTGTCAACCGCAGAATAAATGAGCTAGGTTTGTTCAAACGTGTATTTGATGAAACAATACGGATTGACCTCAGAGGCAATTGATGTCATCGATACCATGAGGAGGCAGGTAAATTTCTCATTGCGATGCGCTTCACTGCAGATGTTATTAATTATCTGCGTGTTTTCAGGCTTTGGAGACTTATTGTAGAATCACTGCGCAGCAATACATCACAAGGCACGTGTCATATTGTGATCAACAGATACTTTGTTTAAAAACCAGTGGAATTTGACAATATATGGTTCTGCCCTCTAAAATGTCCCTGGGGAAATGTAGAAGGCAGCAGTCTTACTTTCATAGGGCCTACATTTATATTTAATTTGTCTCAGTCAAATAGCTGGTAGTCATCACAGGATGTAGACATGCATCTGAACAGGGTGCCTAATTTCAAGGCATACAGAGGGGGTGGGGGCTATCTGCATTGAAACTTACATAAGGCGATATTACTCATGGATGAGTATTGAGTATAGCGACAGAGCACTGTGGCTCAGCATCGGGTCGTCCTCTCATCAGAGGTTAGTGTTTGATCCCCGGCTCCTCTAGTCGACGCTTCAAAGTATCCTTGGGCAAGACTGAATGCCAAATTGCTCCCTGTTCCAGAGTGTGTGTGAGTGTTTAAAAAATACTGAGTAGTAGCAGGTGGCACTTTGTTTGGTAGCCTTGGCCACCAGTGTATGAATGTGTGTGTGTGAATTAGTGAATATGACTCATCTTGTGAAAGTGCTTTGAGTGGTCGAATGACTAGAAAAGCGCTATACAAGTGCAGGTTCATTTACCGGGTCTGTTCCTCTTCAGTCTGACACCACACACCAACATGATGAACATGCACATTTTGAAGTACACATTCTAAAATCTAAAATTAACCCATCTGATCCCACACTTAAATTCACACACAAAAGACCAGGCCTGTTTACTTATCAGATGAAACTACAGCAACAAAAATGCAGTCCTCACCTAAAATATGTCCTGCCATAAGTCTTAATCAACATCATATCCCTTATTACCGTGAATTGGCACTAAGGAGGTAAATATCCTACGCGCACAGAGACTGGCGGGGTGCGCAGAGTCGTGCATACACCCACACACCTGAGACAAGCGCAGTGAAATTAAAAGAAGTTAGTCAGTGGGGATGTGGTGATGGTGACCAATATTGTTTGGCTCGATTTAAGTTTTGAGAAGAAACACAGAAAAAATTCTGGCTTTTATTCATTGATGTTTAGCTAGAGTCCAAAAGTTACCTGGACTCTGCCTCGTCTGTACCCCGCTTCTGCAGTCATTGGAGGTCAAGGAAGTCTTCGAGTATCTGACTGTCAGAAACCCTATCAAGACTGCCACCCGTGACACACTGCCTGCTTGAGCAGTGCATGTGCATAGTAGAATCTGTAGTTTTTTGGGGGGGTTTACAGCGCCAATCTTAACAGGTCAGAGCAGCCATCACACTGCTCAGCTGCAGCATATTTAGAAATTCAGAGAACGGCATGATGTGCGTGGTTTTCAGCTAAAATAGAAAGTGGAATGGTGTTTTAATTGTCATACTGACTTTATACCACCCCTCACTACAGTTTCAATGTCTATATCTGTCACAGACATGAAACATTCTTAATATTTAAGCTTAAGCTGAACCTTTCTTGTTTCCATTTCAAAATAAAAACCCTCTGACAACATTTCTGTCACGGGAACAAAAATCAACAATCCTCTCAGAGATAATTTTCAAGTATATTTTTTGTCACCTTTTACAAATTTTTGTTGGATTTTTAATTTTATTTTATTTTTGTCAAGTTGCTCATTGCCTTTTTTCAATGTTTTTCAAAATAAAATCTAACCAATATTCTCAGGTCCCAGAGGTTTAAATGCTTGTGAAAGGCATCAGCAAAACTAATGTTGATCCAGGTTTCAAAGGGTTAATAATACAGTCATCCATTCTTAGTGTGTGGACACTGGAGGTTTCAAGTTTCCACATCAGACTTTCACAGAAGTTCCATACTGGACCACAGCTGACTCTAAACTGTTTTGATGTCACAAAATCCAAGGCAACAAATTCCACAATGATAGGCAGTCCAGAGGGTTCATGAGAACACAGCTGCTCTCATTGAGCTGTAATATGATGCAATAAATTCCAAGAATGTTATCTGTAAAAGTGAAAACACACTGTGGCTTAAACTTTGCCGCAGTGAATTCACTGTCCTCTGTGAGTTACCAAGATTTTTTTTTTTTTTCCTCCAGCTCTTTCCGGCCAGAGGTTTCGCTGCAGGCCCTGCAACATACATGTCCCCTGCTCCACACGCTCACTTAAAAATGTTCAAAAGGAAGCCTTCCTTTAAAGCACCACCATGCTTCCGTCATTTTCTTGCTTTTCTTTTTTCTGTAGTTTTGTCCCCCGGCCCTGATAATCCCCCGCATCCTTGGCTAATCAGCAAGAAAGGAACAGGGCAGCAGTGTGCTCAGGGTTGATCTTTAAAAATGCATGTTCTTCCTCTGAACACACAGTGCAGCCCACAGGGAACCCGGCTCTCTTCCTCCTGTGGGGGAAGAGAACACCAGGCAGATAAAAACCTCCACACAGGGTAATGACATGCATGACTACCGGCTGCATGCACATGCGGTAGATCGGTGCTGAAGGTGAGGACGTTTCCTGAGCGGAGCACAGATAAACAGACAGGAGTCCAAGGCCATGTGTGTGAGAGGGTGTGTATGTCTGTGTCTGTGCAGGAATGAGGATTAGTTCAGGTTGGGAGGTCTTCTGCCAGCTAATTGTGTTTTCCCCGGCCTTGTGTCTGCCAATAAATTGGCCCTGTGGTGTCTCCCCGGCTGGCCAGGCTGCCACAGAGAGGTCACAGGTGCTCTGGGAGAACAGAACTACAGTGCTGCATCCTGGATGAGGTGTTAAAATCCTGATTTCCATCTTTTTTTTCCCCAGCAGGTTTACATATGTATTAATTTTTTATCTCAACATGGTCACAGCAGTGATCTGGGATTCAGTAACTCAACACATTCAATTTGTCCAATTTGCACCTCAGAGATGCTTCATTTTTACCATATTTGTCCTTCACATTATAACATACACATGCTACCTCATACCTTCCTCAGCAAGGTGTTTGTTAGTGAACAGATTTCAGTAAAAGTTTCTGTAAAGTTGAAGGCAGATTTCTGTCAGAGATCCCTGACTGAGATGTTGTGTCTGTAATAAACTCAGGGCTGACTGTGTGCAGTAAGTCAACTTTGATTTCGTTTTTTTTTTTTTTTTTTTTTTACACAGCTGTCTACCAGGTGCTGACAGTTTCGACTGATGCAAGGCTGGGGATACACTGTACATCAAAACATAGATAAATTAATAAAAGTGTTGTGCAGCTTCAGAGGAATATCAACTCACGGGGTGTGTTCCAGTTATTTAATTGATTACTTCAAAAAGCTATCTTTTTTATCCACTTAAAATAGACGGAATATGAGCTGAACATCATGACATACTAGTAGGCATACTTTATAAATGTCCAGCATTTAAGGTAGCCTGTAGTTTATTTATTTATTTAACTTTTTCTTTTGTATTTATGCACCATAACAATTTGGCTTTTGAATTTTGTGAGCAATAGATGTAGGATTAAAAACAATTTTATTTTTTTTAACATTAAGTGTTTATCTTGGTAGGAAAAATAAAACAGTAATGAAGACTTTTTTTTGTGAGCGACCATAGATGTTGATCCATTGTCACAACTTTTTTATTTTTTTATTTTTTAAATTTTGTATTAAGTTTTATGATTTTTTTACCATTGAACGTAAAGAAAAATAAAAACAGTATCCATAAACAGTTTCGCCACCCTTGCTGTCTTGATCCATGTCTCTCTCATGCACCTTTAGATTTTTTTTCCCCACAAAATAAGTCTTGCTTTTTTCCCTTGCCTTTCTGTCCTTTTTGATTTTTTGAATCAGAATTTCCCTTTTTCAGGGAACGACATGACAGTGTACGCTGGTGCTCAAGCAGCATCAGCAGTCACTTAACTCAAGGTGCGTTTAGAGACTAATCCTAGTGCAGAGGCAGACTGAACCATTTTGTGCCCTTAGGAAGCAATTAATTTCTTTATTAAAAAAAAAAAAAAAAAATCAGCCTTTGTACCAATTTATTCAGACAATTTTAATTTGGTTATGGCACTTGTTGCTTAGAAATTAAGAACTTCAAGTAAAACAAAGCTTTTCATTACAGGCTTTTGGAGGCCCCATGGCCCTGGGTAATGACTTTTGACACTTTTGATCTATCCCTTTGCATTATATAACACCCGAAGATGCTGTTTCAAATTTTAATAAACAAAATTATTAATTTCCCTACAAAATAAGACAGCTAAAGTTTCTCTTACACAAATGATCTTTTCAAATGAAAATAAGATTTGAACATGTCCAGTGACATGTTTTCACTGACTGCCATCTATACAGTGATATTTACATACATTTATTTATAGTAAACACAGAATAAATACATCATATATATATGATATATATGTGTGTGTGTGTGTGTGTGTGTGTGTGTGTGTGTGTGTGTATATATATATATATATATATATATATATATACACACACACATATATATATATATATATATATATATATATATATATATATATATATATATATATATAAACATATAGTGTTGCTAAGTCCTTCATAACAAAGTTAAATGACAAAAAAAATGTACATTGTGCGATACTATGTGATGAAGCACAACGTTGTGTAAGCATTGCTTCAGATATAAATTTCTTGGGGCTTCAGCCACTATATATTGCTATATTGTCTTGTTTACTCTGCAGAAACACTTCATAAATGAGATGAATGTAGCTCATCAGCCAGGGAAACGGAAAAATGAGAACACATGAGAAAATATAACAAAACTTTAATTAGATGTACACTGTACATCACTGGGGGACTACAACTGTAACAATAAAAGTGCATCCCCGCTCATAAATTTATGTGACAGCTGTTGGTATATCTGTTGAAATTTTCTAGAAATATTGCTCCAGAGGCAACACTGGAGGGAAACAAGCGCTAACTGGAACTCTCCTCAGAGTCCTGGCAGATGGATGCCCCACTATATTTGTCTCTCCGCCTGTTATTGTTTCGATCACACGCTGCAGTCAGGATGAGTGACAGCTGCTAAAAGTGATTGAAATTCATCTGGTTAACCCTTGCTGCACTGAAAACTACCCAAAAGAGCTGGAAATGTGTATTTTTTTTTTTTAATTACACATTTAAGCGACTCTGCAGCATGTTTATCACTTTTGCTTTTTTTTCATATTTTCTTGCTTTTGTCCTTTTTTCATGCTTTCGCATTCAAGCTTCATTTTATTCAAATATCACTGTGTCTGTGTGTATGTGTGTGTGTGTGTGTGTGTGGGGGGGGGGGGGGTGTTGTCAAGGACTTACCTGTGTGACATCCATTTATATTTGCTTGTGTGTGGCCTATTTTGCAGTACCCCCCCCCCAAAGTGTTGTTTTGTTGTTCCACCTAAGAATTCTCATTTCTCCAAGCTGATGTTGTACTCCAGGGCTAAGCTGTGGACAAATAGCCGCATTATTTATCTCATTAGTGATAAATATAACCCCTTGTACTGCCACATTTGCAGGTAACAACACTGATAATGGCGCCTCGGCATTGTTAAGACTTTCCCTGTCCGTCCTTTTCGTTTCGCTGCCTCATTGCCACGGCGAGAGCCATTTCTGTGAACAACAGGCGCACAGTTTTTATCTCCAGGCCATTTGGATTTTCACTCATTTTTTTTCCAAACCTCATTTCATCTGTGTTGAATGGCGCTATCTTTAGCTGCAGGCTACGAGCTGTGACTGTCTTCCAGAGTGGCTCCACAGTGGTTACATGTACGCTGAAGAACAATCACGTGTTGCTTTGATTGGATGCTTCATTAGCGCCTGACGTCACCGCCGTTGCCGACTGTCAATCACTGTGATGCAGATGACAAAACTATTATATTGGGATCCGAGCAGCTCGCTCCATCTGCTCGGTGATATGAATTAGAAAACAATTTTGTATTGATTTTTTTTCTCCATTGCTTTCTCTCTCTCTCTCTCTCTCGTGCCTGAAGCGAGCGAGCAAGTCGCTCTGATTGGCTGTGTGTGCTCTGGCTGTGTTCATGTGGGATTAGGGTGTCTGGGTTAAAGAATACACTGTTTTTCTCATCCTCTGCAGAGTTAAGTATGCCGGATGTACCTTGATTGCTTTGATATTTCACAACTACTATGGAAGCCCCGGGAGGCAATCAAAAAATAAATAAATAAAAAAATAAAATAATTGTGGTGATCCATTTTCTAAGGCTGATCTAAATTGTTTTCTCTACTTTTGTTATGATTAAAGTACCCTTTATTTATTTTAGGCCTAGAAATTGCCAGTTTTCAATTTTTTCTAAGTTACTTTTTTTCCTTCTGAAAAAACAGGTAGGAAAATAAAATTTTGGTAGTAAAAAACATGACAGAATTGAACATGAATTGAGTACTACACCAACAAATCCTTGGTGACAATGACTGATTTTTAATTTTTTTTTTTACATTTGCCCAAATGTTTTGTCACCTGTTTAACAGATTAAATAAAATTACTTTAGAGAGATTAAATCTTTCTTTTCCACCTGTTCTTAAATCATAAACATGGATGAGAAAACAATTTAGAAAAGACTTAGAAAATGTAGAATTCTGATGGAAAAAATGATGTTTTTCTCGCTGCCTTGCAGGGCTTCCATACATTTCAGTGGAAGTCCCAGTAAGTCCATTGTGGGAAATTAAAAAAATGCTTTAAAGACCCACAGCTGATTAAAAAAAAATACTAATAATAATTAAAAAAGAGAGATTTTAAGTTACAGTACTTCTATTTATTATTATTTCCTATTTGACATTAAAAAGCACTAAACACATAATAATCATAATAGATAGGCCTTAAATAGCAGCTTTCTTTGCACTTTACATGCAATGTTAAAAACACAAAAGCAAAATAAAGAATACAAAATACAGAAAGACGCTTACATAAACATTTAATGCAAGGTTTATAATATGCCATAATATTGTTTTTTTTTTTTTTGTTTAAGATTTTTTTGGGGCATTTTGCCTTTAATTATTAAGACCCCACAAGTTTGAATGGGGGAGAGAGAGGGGGCGACATGCAGCAAAGGGCTGAGGCCAGAATTGAAGCTGCGGTAGCTGTGGCAAGGACACAGCCTCTGTACATGGGGTACCTGCTCTACCAGCTGAGCCACCGGACACCCCAATATTGTTGTTAACACACACAAGAATAACCTCCACTTATCGGTGCCCGCAGGAGGAGTTAGAGTTGTTGACATATGCAACTTATACGATAAACACCAATTCTTAAAACTGCTTCTATTATTGGAGATCATAAGAGGTCTAACAGGAAGTAATTCTTCTCTGGGGCGAGCTGACCGCAAATATGGAAACATCACTGTGTGGGAGCACTTACTGTACATTTCTTTGTCTGTGAATTACTTTTTGGCAAACAAAAACAATATGTATTTGTTCATGAATATTAAAACAAGACTTTTTTTCTCATTTGATATAAAAACAATGTTTTATGGTCATTTCTTTGTATTTAATGTGCATATTGCCTGTTTGTAGCAAAAGGTTATCACTTTGCCACTCCTCTTCATATGGGAATTTAATAAGGTCAAGAAAAATATTTAATATTATATTAATATTTAAAGTAAAAAAAATAGTTTATACTGCAACAATATTGTTATTATTTTCACCACAAACAATGAGGAAGTAAAGTTTATTATAGTAGAACAAGGCTGAATTAGTGAAAGGCAATGGTAAAATATAGTTGTGAGAAACGGAGCGTCACGTTCATCCTTCTTTGGCGTCCTTAAGTGACATAACATAGTTACATTCTCCAGACTGACCAAAGTATTTCATGCGCGCTAATGTAGTTTAGTTTGAAATGAAATATCTGCAGCTTCATTTTAAGGCTCCCCAGTCTCTCTGTCTCTCACTTACTGCTCTTCTTCTTTCCCTCCTTCTTCTTCTTCTCCTTCTTACACATTACACCCGCCACTTTATCTTTCTCCCCACTTCTCTCTTCTTTCCATGTCTCAGTTTCCAAAGGCTAATGCACTGAAGCAGATAATTATACACACCCCCACCCCACTTCCATACTGGCTTCTCGAAAACAACATCCCTCTCCTCCATGTGTGCACACTGAACCTGCATTGATGCAGGAGAAGAAAAGACAAAAACACATATTCGGTGTACGGTGATAAATGAGGACACACATGCGGCAAACAAGCTGTCGTTGTGACATTGCTGGGGGCATTTCACCCCATTACCAAAATAGATCCATGTTATTTTGTGTTTTCCCATCAAATCACATCCTCGGATGCTGCGCCAGTTAAAAGCTTAAGACGTCAGTTAAACTCAGAGTACTGCAAAGATGCGAGGAGTTTGAGCTCTTTGAGGATGTTAGGGAGATGACATCATTTCCTTTGTCAGCAGCAGGCCTAATGGTCATATTTTAATGTGCAACAGCACGTCTCGATGTGCTCAGGAGTGAAGTGAAGGTCAGGGAGGTAAAACAAAGTTGCGATGAAAGCCTATTCCATATTCAAAGCCAGTTTTTCCAAAATCTAATTATCCTGACATCGTGCCCATAAATAGGAAACGTAAATGCCGTGCTTCATCTTGTTTCCTGCTTGTCTTTTTTAAAGCGTAAAAAAAAAAAGTAAAAAATGACATGGTCCTCTTTTCTCATTTCCTCCTGGTTTTCTCAGTTTATTATTTGCCAAATTCAATCTTCAGTACTGTGCCAAAGTAATTATTTGCGGGATGTCCGAGTAAAATCTGTTATTTTCTAGAGAAATCATGAAAGCTCAGTCGACCTTTTTTTTTCTCCAGGAACATTCATGAGTGTGTCCTTTGTGTGACCAAAATTAATGTTCATGTGAGTCCAAAATTAATGTGACATAGTGCTACAGGTACTAATGCATGTGCATGCATGTACATGTCACATTCATTTTGCAGGCTGTACAGTCCAGGAGAGATGAGTCACAGGTGTGCAGAGCCAGAGGATGTATTTAAGATAGAGTGACAAATGAATAACAGTGTGTGTGTGTGTGTGTGTGTGTGTGTGTGTGTGTGTGTGTGTGTGTGTGTGTGTGTGTGCCTGTGCCTGTGCTTGCCTTTGTGTGTGGTTTTATATATATACCCTGAACAAAAGTTTAAACACAACACTTACGTGTTTGCATCAATGTTACACAGGTTTAAGTAAAAAATCTTGGACATTTTTTTTTTATTTTTATGCCAAATTTAGTTTTTTGGTCACATGGCAGGTGTTGTATATTAGAAAGCTGATTAGCGCGACAGAAATACATCTTTTCCACAGATTTGATCAGTCAGTATTTGGTGCGATCACCATTTGTCTCATGTGTGCGACTGGAGTTGATTCAGCTGTTGATTGTGGCCTGAGGAATGTTGGCCCACTCCGCTTTATGGCTGTGTGAAGTTTCTGGATATTGGCAGGAATCGGAACATTCTGTTGTAAACATGCTCAGTTGGTACCATGTCTGGTGAGCATGTAGGCCATGCAACAATTGGGATGTTCTTAGCTTCCAGGGTTTGTGTGCAGATTCTTGCAACATGAGGCCTTGTATTATCATGTGGCAGTGTGAGGTGATGGTGGTGGATGGTGGTGGTCTTGTTATCACATCTCTGTGCATTCAAATCTCCAGCAACAAAGAGCACTTGTGTTCACTCTCTTACACCAGCGCATACCATAACCCCACTGGCAGCCAGGGGCACTCCATCCACAATGTTGGCATGAGCAAATCTCGCCCACACGCCGCCATACATCCTGACTGCCATCTGCTTGGTACAGTGTAAACCATGAGTCATCTGCAAAGAGAACACTTCTCCAAAGTGTCAGACACCATAGATGAGAAGCAGTTGCCCACTCAAAACGGCTACGATGGTGAACTGCTGTAAGGTCAAGACCCTGGCGAGCACAACAAGTATGCAAATAAGCTTCCCTGAGATGTTTTCTGACATTTTTTAAACATTTTTTAGTTGTGCAAGCCAATTATTGCATCGGCTTTTCATTTAATTTTATTTATTTTATTTGAAAGGACAACACACATTAATTAACATTTCTGTAAATGCAAGATGTTTCGAAAGCTGTAAGATAGGGCTGCACCCAACGATTATTTTTTTATTGATTAATCTATTGATTATTTTTTCGATTATTTGATTAATCCATCGATTATTTTTTTTATTCATCAAACTGTTTTTTTATCATTCAATTAATATTACAACAAATGTATCGAAAATAACTATTTAAAACTTGTCATACACTGCAGGACATTATTCCCCAACAAAAAATAGCCCAGTCTTAAATCGTAATCTGTGTTTTACAGTCTAATATAAAGTCTCTCCAAAATAAAATTAATGCAAGAGCTTGTTCTACTCAAGTAAAAGGAATGTAGTGCATCTACATTTAGCAACCAAACTGAAAAATAAATAAAACAATGTAAAATTCAAGTCACTTAACAAAACAGTTACTCTTTGTTACAGTAACGAACCTCAAATCTAGCAGTCCAACAAAACATCTTACAGTTAAACTAGTCCACGACTTAAGATAATGAAATGAACATTTGAGGCTATTTTTTATGGTTTTGGCAAATGTTCTTACTTACAATGAAGAGAATTTTTAATGCTACAGCACACCTTAATATTACAGTCTGTGCTTCCAACATTTTGGCCACAGTTTGGGTAAGGCCCGTTTCTGTTTCAGAAGAACAATGCTGCTGTGGATAAAATTAAGTTCATATAAAATGTAGTTTTCAAAGTTGGGTGTCAAACAATGGTTATCAATCTGTAGGTCTGAACCATTACAAGTGGTTGCAAGAAGATTAACAGGATAGGAAAGTAAAAAAAATGTGTGTGTCACCCAAAATTATGTCATTTGTTAAGATGTTCCTCCTCTTTTTAAATAATACAGTGTTTCAATGCAAATTACCACAAATTAAGGTGCGAAAATATCAGTTTTGGTAAAAATAGCCTCAACTGCAACTGGTGGCGGGGCCTTGACAGTACTTACTTACTTCAAGGGGTCACAAGCCAAACTGCAGCCACCAACTGCAACTGAGGCTTTAAAAGATAAGGCTGGCGATACTTCAATTAGGGGGAGCCTTTTCTATAGTGGTGTAGTAGATGTCTCCTTTGGGCTTTGGGTCACTTACCATTATCTCAGAGATGTGCTGCTGGACAAAAGAGTATTTTCACCGCTTTGTACTCTAGGTGAGCATGGCATTGTTGTAATGTTTGTTGAAATGTTTTGCCGCGTGGAGATTTTTGGATAGTTATAGTTATGGATTCTTGCTTGAAACACGTTGAAAACCATTAGTGGTGAGCAGTGAATATCCCATCAACAGCAGTAGAAGTGGGACTCTGTTATTTCACAAGACACTACTAAGAGGCGCTACGGCGAGGACGTCAATCATAAGCCTGACTATGCAGTCCCTCAGTGGCTTTAAGTTAAGGCTGAGCTGCTACACCATATATTTGTTATTGTCAACAAACCCCATGAAAAGACCATTACCAATGATGCGTGAGTCCAATTATCAGTACTTTTTCACTTCCCCAGTCTGTCTGCGGCTCTCTGCCACAAGCTCTGAAGACATAAATCTTTTGGGACGGGTCACAAATATACTGTATACTTTCCTTCCCTCTTTCTTAAAAAATGATAAATTGTTTTTTTTCAAGGGCAGCACAGTGGCGTCGTGGTTAGCACTGTTGCCTCACAGCAAGAGTGTCCCTGGTTAGAAACCAGGTAGGAACAGGGTTCGGACCGTGGGCAGGGGCCCTTCTGTGCGGAGTTTGCATGTTCTCCCCGTGTCTGTGTGGGTTCTCTCCGGGGTCTCCGGCTTCCTCCCACGGTCCAAAGACATGCAGCTCAGGTTGATTGGTGACTCTAAATTGCCCTTAGGTGTGAATGTGAGCGTGTATGGTTGTCTGTCTATATGTGTCGGCCCTGCGATAGTCTGGTGACCTGTCCAGGGTGTACCCTGCCTTCCACCCGCTGATAGGCTCCAGCCCCCCTGCGACCTTTATGAGGACAAGCAGTTATGGAAAATGAATAAATGAATGAATGTTTTTTTCAAAACAGCATGGACACTGACGTTTGTAGAAAAACTTAAAGATGTGTGAATAGTGAATATTTTGGGGACTTTTTTTAGTGGTGGATAAACACACGTGCTTCTCCTGTGAGTAAAGTATTGCTAGCTCAATGATGTATTTTCAATAGTTTATGGACAAAAATTGAGTTCTGTTGGCACAGAGCTGACCTAAACCGAAAAATTCTACTCAGGTAATTTTTGAGTCCAAGTGGACATTTGTGCCGAATTCGAGGGAATTCCCTCAAGGTGTTCTAGAGATATCACGTTCATGAGATTGAGATGGACTTAAGTTCAAAGTGATCTTGACCTTTGGCCAGCAAATTTTAATCAGCTCATGCTGTTGTCCACATGGACATTTGCGCCGAAGTTAAGATGATTCCTTTAAATTGTTTATGATATATTGTGTGCATGAGATTGAGACAGCCCCAAGGTGGCAGTGACCTTGACCTTTGACCACCAAAATCTAATCTGTCTATCCTCAAATCCAAGTGGAGATCCATGCCAAATTTAAGGAAACCCTAAAGGTCATCTTGAGATATAAAGACCTTGACTTTTGACCACCAGTGTAATCAATTCATAGTTGAGTCCAAGTGGAAGTTTGAACCAAATTTGAAAAAATTCCCTTGAAGCCATCTTGAGATGTTGCATTTAAGAGAATGAAACAGAGAGTTTAGGAGAATGAGACAGACGAAAGGTCACAGTGGCCTTGACCTTTGTTCTTTGATCACCAAAATCCAGTCAGTTCATCAGTGACTCCAATAGAATGTTTGTGCCAAATTTGAAGAAATTCTATTAAGGCATACTTGAGAAATATAGCATTCATGAGAAAGGGATGGACTGACAGACAGACGGAGGTACATATGAACATACGGATGGACAACCCCGAAATCATAATGGTCCTGCCATGACTGTTGCTGGTGCAGAGGCTCTCTATTAGCATTCAGGCATCAGTGGCTCTTTCAGCAACATGGTTTCAAAATGTAACAATAATGTATGGGTGTAATGCTAGAGCGTCCAAATATTTTTTTGGAGCCATGAATGATTTTGATTTTCTCTGCACATGTACTTCAGCTGTGAAAGTGCAGACTTTTTTACGGTGTCCTCTTGTTGCCTGGATTGCCACAGGTAAAGAGTGGCACAGATCAAGCACAGCATTTAGGAAAGCCAGCCTGACCATCTGTGCAAGGTGACTTCCAAGCGGTATGTGCGAGCAGTTGTAGATATCATCTCTAGATACCATCTCAGACTTTACCGCTCTGCTGCCACCGAATAGCACCTCGCATGCATGCCTGCAACTGGGAAAGATAGATTACTGGAGTGGTTTAGAGGTCTGTGACTCGTAGAGCTGTGATCCCTGCAGTACAGCTGGAGGAGGGCAGATGAAGAACTGATTATAAAAGGACATAGGCAGGAATGGGAAGCATGAGAAGAACGGAGGGAGGATGGAGTTGGTGGATCAATAATCAATGTTAGGAATTATCATAACCTATAGTATCTGTCCATACATTATTAAACAGTCCTCTTTTGTTTCCCTCTTTTGTAGAAGCAGCAGAGACAAATACCCTCGAATGCTGTTTCAAACCAATAGATCCAAACATTTTAATAAGTAAACATCTATTTCTATGGCTGCTTTACATAGCAAAAGAGAAGTTCATCCCACAGTTCATGAGAGCTTTTATATTTGTTTTTTTTTTTTCCAAGGTCCTTCGTGCAGAAGAAGTGGTGCTTCAGCAGAAACGGTGAAACCTTTAGAATAAACCGAATCACTCATTAGAGCTCAAAGACAAAACAAATAAATAAGAGAGCGCCACCCACGACTGATGGTTAAGCTCTGGGACATGCGGTGAAAAAACAGCATTAAACGCTTTGCACTAATGATGACTGCTAAACAGTGAGAGGTTATTGATATTCCTCCACTTTTTCTATGTAATTATTGCTGCTGAATTGTTCCAGCTTCATGCCGTGTGTTCCATAAAGTTGGCTCGTTTGCTAACCTGTTAGTCATTACTACTGTATCACTGTCAATTGTTTTTTAATTCTTTATGTTAGATTCAACTTTCTCGTAACTGCAACCATCATGTACCAGTACAACAAAATGCAGTTTAGTATCAAACCATACATATATATATATATATATATATATATATATATATATATATATAAATAAAGTAGCAAAATACATTTAAATATACAAAAATCATTAGAAACAAACAATTGTTGGGGCAGTGTAAGAGGGGATGCGTATGTTATCTATTAAAAATGTACAGTGCCAGTTAACAGTAGGGCTGCACCTAATGATTATTTTTATCGATTAATCTATCGATTCTTTTTTTTTAATTGATGTAACTATTATTTTTTAAATAATCGATTAATATAACAACAAAGTTACAGAAAATATCATTTAAAACGCTGCAGGGCATCATCCCCAACAAAAAAACCCAGTCTTAACTGGTAATTTGTGTTTTACAGTCTGATATAAAGTCTCTCTAAAATAAAAATTAATGCAAGAGCTTATTCCGCTCAAGTAAAAGGAATGTAATGTGCAATCTACAATCTACATTTAGCAATCCAACAGCAAAATAAATAAAACAATGTAAAATACAAGTCACTTTCTGGAGGAGTAACAAAACAGTTACTCTTTGTTACAGTAACAAACCTCAATTCTAGCAGTTCAACAAAACATCTGACAGTAAAATTAGTGCAATTTGAATAACAATATAACTTTTCTCTAACAGAAAAAAATATAACTAGTACATTCTTTCTGCATCAAAATAGATCAGCCATAACTGGGTCTTAAGGCATACTGCTGCCTGCTGATATGAGTGCTGTATTGTGATATTTATAAGCACATATTCCAACCCCACCCTTTAAATGTTAAAAAAATAAAATAAATTGTATCAGCTACTGATGTCATTCTGTCCACAGAGACACAGACAGGTAGCTTTTGTTTTGAAAGGGAAGCAAGGAAGTTGAGGTAAAACAAACATCTTTGCATTTCCTCGTCTCTGTGACAGTGAGAGACTTTAAACTGCAGTATGAAGTGGTATAGAGTCAATATATTCATTCAGTTTGTCAGCAGTCTATTCCTGCTAACAAATGCGAGTGTCACCCGTAAAAAAACGGTGGTTAACCGTTTCTCTAGATGTGCTGCAGCGGACACGCAACTCAGAAGCGCCTGACAAGCGCTGCTCGGGTGAGCAGTGTGCACGCTCTAACTTGATACCTGAGCGCCAAAACTAAAACAACACGATTAGCGCTGCTGACGCTCTCATGAATCGACGTATTTACGTAATCTATTACGTCGTGGCGTTCCCAGCCCTAGTTAACACAGTTTCTCGGTATATATGGTTTGTATGTAGTGTATATAAATATGCAGTAGAATAACTCTATGTTACAAGTAGCATGAACAGCTGGCAATACATAAAGAGTAAAGAGAAGCCCTTGTGTACAGATGCATATGCTAAGAGTATTGTCAGTTCTTATGCTCCTTTGGGGTCAAACATAGATTTGTACAGCTTTAAAGGGACAGCTCAACCCCAAATCAAAAATACATATTCCTACATGTAGAGCTACTTTATAATCTAGATTCATTTGGTCCGAGTTGCTGAGTGTTGGTGATATACTAGAGGGCACTTGGCTTTTGGTGCTGAAATTGCCCAAAAAAATAAATAAATTTGACAAACTCTAAAGCAATGTCTTTTTTCCTGTAATCATGATCACATAGTCTTAGAGGAGAGCATGAGATGTAAAAATGAGTGGCTCTTTTTGAGCTGTACCATTAGCTGGCTCAGTTAGGTGAGCTAGCAGTAGATGCACACTTCCTTCTGTGCAATGATGAGGTTAGTGGGTGAGGTTTGATAAAAAAAAAAAGTTCCAGCATGAAACTGCTCACAACAAGGTTTACGCATGGATTATCTTGTTTAATCGGGTCATGATTTCTGAAAAGAGACAGCTGCTGAGTTTCTTTAATTTTTTGACTCTTTGAGCAACACAAGCAGATTGCCTTCTTGTTCCATAATATTGGAGAGAGGGCAGACATCTCTACAGCTGATATCTCCAACATTCTGCAACTCACCAAAACAACCTAGATTGATGAATAGGACTAAAAGTAAGGAAAAATATGTATTTTGGATTTTTGTGTGGGCTGTCCCTTTAAATAAGTGGGACAGAGTGATTTGAGTTATGCTACTACTCTCATGTCTAGTGTAGTGTATAGTAGTGTGTTACTGTTCATTATGATGTGTTACTGTGCTCAAAATATACGTAAATCACCTTTAAAAAATGAAATAAGGGTTTTTTTTCATTTAGATGTGTCTGGAATGTTTACCTGCCTTCCATCTTATGCATGCTAAGATACTTGTCTCGAATTGCATAAACATGTAGGCGAGGAAAAACAAATTAATGAATAGGTTTCTTGCTTACTCGCCTGCCCAGACAAACTGCTACTTATTGCCTCCTCAGCGTTACCCTGCACCATCACCAACGCAGCCGTATTTTTATTTAAGTGCAGTATAGTCGACCATTAGCATAAAAAGCTTACATACGATATTACGTTCCTAATTATCTAGCTCGGCATGTACAAAATGAAAGCAGTGTCGCCTTGCAAGAGTAGATTCATGGATTCAAGCCATCGCAGTCTGGGAGAAGAGAAGTTCATTATGTGGAGGAAAATGCAAATTTTGTGTACTTCCAGACAAAACTGCTCATAATTAGCCCTGCAAATAAAAGGCACACAAAGACATGGCACGTATTGGTATTCTGCCTGTATTTTCGGCTGTGGTGGGTGTTCGGATTGCAGAGATTACCCCTCCGAGACAGAGTGGTACCGAACACCACATGTGCTTCAGCTTGTGGGGGTGTGTGAGTGTGTGTGTTCAAGGTGAGGAGGACAGCAGCAGACAGATAATTTGTGTATTAAGTTACTAAGTGAGAACCTCATGCAGTTAAGTTCATCTCACAGGTCGAAAGCTTTTATTTGAAATGCAAATTGCATTGCACACAGCATACACGTTATTATTCTACATCCTATTGTATGTCTCCAAGAGCTCATGCTAATTTCCCCCCCTGTATTTTTTTTAGGATATTTAGAATTTTAATGTTTCTTTAGAGAGCAGGAGGCTGTTTTTAGTCGTGTTATTGATGGAGCTGCTTGGTAGCGTCCCTCTGCTCTCAGTTATATAAGCGCATAGCTTATTTATTATTTAGTTCTAGTCAAAGTGAATAGTAATTAGCCATGACCCTGTTTGATGCTGCAACTGGGGCCTGTTAAATTGATGCTGTGGAATAACTCTGGATCCAAAACGAACTCAGTTCAAACCTGTTCATTTATTCATGTCAGGCTCATCGGCAGTGCACTTACGTAAAACTTTGCCTCCTATTTTGTAGGGGTTGCTCAGCTCCCCCCCCCCCCCCCCCCATATAAGTGTATTTGAGTGCAAGTTTGAACATAAAAGTGATGCTCGTGGTGGTATGGGAAAGATTAAGATTGTGAGATATTATCAGAATTATCCTCCGTACAAGATTACAAGTGGTAATTTTTTCATCCACACAAGATTATTAACAATGCCTTGAGGTCTATCAGATACTGTTAAACAACCCAGAACTGAAAATGAGGCTGACATGATGCTGTAGAGGGCAATTTACAGAATGACATGAGCCTGTAAATAGCTTCAAATAATGTGTCTCATTATTTCACCATAACGCATTAGCTGCTACTTTCATTAGCGACTACAAAAGTCAGACAGGATGTTGAAAGTGTTGGTAAAGCAAAAAAACAGAGCAACATTAAATATAATTTCTCACCTTTGATGTAAAATCTTCAAGAAGATTCTCCAGAGCCAGTGCTGATGGGGGGATGATCTTGTCCACGGTTTTTGCATTGCTTGAGGTATATATTTGTCATAGTTTAATTATTTGCAGTAAAACACGCACATGAGGGTAGCGAAGGTTATGAAAAAGGCAATCAGCTATGCCAAATGAATATACTCCAGCTACAGTGCTCCGGGGGATAATACATATTTATTCAAAGTCATTCATGTTTATGAGCCACAAAGATTCTCGTGACTTCTAGAGTGGAAGACACACACTATTTATGCATTTTAATGTTCCATTGTGGATACAAAATCTTAGAGAGTTCAAGTATTAGTTGCCTGCCGGTGTTTAAATATTGGCAAAAGTATTCAGGCCGCGGGGGATTTGCTTAGAGACAGAGCACTTTCTAAGGACTGGCATTAATGAGCAATTATTAACAAACTCTGCACAGTCTGAACACAACATTTAATGACCTGTAGATTGCTGAAAAAAAAAAAAAAAGCTGCAAACAGACCTGGTCAGAAGTGGGTTAGCTATGTAAAATCATTAATGAAGATTAATTTCCTATGCATGCACATTTATGTTCAAATGTGTTGCTATATTAGTCATATCACCACTTCTCTCCCAACCTTATTGCCAGAAAAGGATCGTGTATTGCAAGTTTTGTTCATTATTTTATATGTCGAATGTCAGTATTTTTACAATATTTTTATTATAAATAATTGAAGGGGAATCCCCCAGTCATACACATTAAAGACATTTCAAAGGTGATTGGGATCGCAACTTTACATGTCAATAAACCAACTCATTCTCATTACCCCAGGGATGACATTAGCTTCACCCTGGTTCCCTTGTCAAAAAGCTTATGGGATCTTTCTAGGGGTGTAACGGTACATGTATTTGTATTGAACTGTTTCGGTACGGGGTGCTCGGTTCGGATCGGAGGCGTACCGAACGAGTTTCCACATGGACATATTAAGTAGAGGACCGCACGTTGTGGAGCAGAGCATGCTGCAGCCGCACATGCGCAGTTGTGCACGCCGAGACACAACAAACAGCAGTTGTAGTGGACGTCATGGCTAATGCTGATGCCGCTAGCATTGGCAATAAGCCAGAGCTTGAGGACCCTCCCGCGACATTAAGGTCTCCCGTTTGGGAACACTTCGGCTTCCCGGTGAAATATAAACAGGGACAAAGAGAGGTTGGTAAAACCAAAGTGGTTTGCCGACATTGTTCATCCGAGATCGGGTATGTTTCCGGCAACACGTCAAACCTGTTAACTCATTTGAAACGGCACCACCCCCGCGTGAACATCGCTACAACGAAGAGAAAGACGAGCGTAGTACATTAGATGGAGAAAAGATTTGTTTTTAAAGAAACAGTCTGAGCCTTATTCATGTTATTTAATCTGAGCAACAACTTGAAACTGTTCAGTGTTGCAACTGTTCAATTTTGCACATCAGATGGAGAAAATATTTTTTTTAAAGAAAAAGTCTGAGCCAATGTTATTTATTTTTATTTTGTTTTTCAAAATATCTACATTTCAGAATATTGTATTTATATTTTTGAGCAGAATTCTAGCTTTGTATAGGCTAATGTTCCTATTGTTAAAAGCACAAAAGTGTGTAATAAACAACTAGCACATTTATATTTTGCATTTTGTTTTCTTACTATACCGAAAATGAACCGAACCGTGACCTCAAAACCGAGGTACGTACCGAACCGAGATTTTTGTGTACCGTTACACCCCTAGATCTTTCCATTGGAATGTGGATTAGTGCAGAAAGCTCTTGGGCTAACAAAAGTTTCTGATACTTTCACCTTTTGTTCAGCAAGATAATCTTCACACATAAACACCCCTTTAAGATTTTTGAGGCCTAAACGTTGGGCTATAAACTAACTACACTACAGTTCCATGACTTATGGTCGCATCACAACAAGGCTGTAAAGCCGTGTTCAGCGTGGCTCAGCGTGATGCCGTTCTATAGCCTCATTTAGCCACTTGTTAGAAGCCTTTTTTTTTTTTAACTTAGTTCACAAAAGCTTTAAAGTAAATGATTCGGATATTTTATGTCCTAGAACAAAACGAGAAAGTCTCTTCAGCTTGTGTTAACCACAGACGCTATTTCAGGCATCTAACCAAAAACCCACTGCAAATAAAACGACTGACTTTGAGAAGAGGGAACCAGGAGTGCTGTAACTCTAACTAATTTCCTGGTTTTAGGGCTAATTTGTGGGCATATACTGACACTTTAGGGGCAACAGTAATTCAGTCCATGGGGACCTGTTTTGGGAACTGGATGATTGCCAGTTCAAGTCCCTGAACAGACCAAGAATGTGGACTGGCAGCTGGAGAGATGCCATTTTAGCTTCTGGGCACTGTCGTGGTGCCATTGAGCAAGGCTCTGAACCCTGCCCCCTGTACTCCCTCCTTGTTGCATGTGTGTGCTCTGTGGAGTGAGGAAGAATTTGCAAAAAGATGCATTTCAACTGCTAATTGCCTGAAAATGTGTGTAGGCTGACAAGACTGACAACTGTATGAGATGCACAGTGGACTCCTGGATGAAACACGCTGTGACATGTGGTTGATGCTGTGTCATAGTTAGGTTTAGCAACAAAACTACTTGGTAAGGTTTAAAAAAAAAAAAAAAAAATCATGGTTTGTGTTAAAATTAGGTTGTCAAGCGATTAAAAAAAAAAAAAAAAAAATGCTGTCTGTTACAGGCAGACTTACTCAGTTCGCATCTGAACGCCTGGTCCAGTGTGGCTTGACAGGGCTGGTTGCTAGCCATAGCATATGATACTGTGCTAGCTTGGACCTCCTGGTTTGCTGCTAAATGCTTTGCGTTGAGGTGATGTTTCAGGCTAGAAGTACTCTGGAGGTACAAAAATTCATGTTACAAAGTCGCTGCGGCCTTCATTGGCACACTGAGTTAAAGGGCACCATGGAACGCGATTGAACAGCGTTAATTTTTCAACTTTTTCTGTGATAAATTAATCTAAATAAACAAATATTATTTTGACAGCCCTAGTTAAAATAAAAACATGTATTATTACAGTAGGGTTAGACAAAATGAAACATTAATACTTGATGTGACATTAATATGTGACGTGACATGTATGCAACTTATGTAATGTTACATTCAAATAGGGCTGAAACGATTCCTCGAATAATTCGAGTAACTCGATTACAAAAAATGATCGAGGAATTTTCTCTGCCTCGAGGAATCGTTTAATTTTGCCAGCTCAAAGCATGGTATTTCGCCCGGACTACTTTTAATGCGGCACAACGCGCTGACGTCATGCACGTAAAGGAATAAAAAAGAGGCGGCGGATATGTTTGGTTTTAACCACGGATGTAGAGGTAACGACGAAGAAGGCGATGAAAGCGAAAGGCACAAAGAAAAGGCAGAAAATGTCAAAAGTGTGGGAGCATTTCAAGCTGGACACCAAGGCGAACACTGCTGCGTGTATTCACTGTAAGACAGCGCTTGCATACCACAACAGTACGTCTTCAATGCTGCAGCATCTCCACCGAAGGCCCCCTGTTTACTCCGAGAGCGGAGGACCGTCACCCGAGACAAGGCAAAATTAAGTTAACGTAGCGCTAATTAATGAGATTAACGTTACTGTACCTTGCTAACATAACGTTAGCCCTGCGGAGGGCTAGGTTTCTATTAATTATGACTACTGTGGATGCGTGGCTAACGTGCCTTTCATACAGGCTTTATTTAATCTGTAAAAACACAGCGCTGCAGAGTGATGAGGGTGGAAAATAAAAACTTAATAAAGCTAACTGTGTAGTTAAAAAAGGAAACCAATGGTTCATTGTTAGGTGAAATGTCTTATTGTCTCATCTATATTTATAATTGCTCTTTAACTAAACAAAAAGATGTTTTATCCGATTACTCGATTAATCGATGGAATTTTCAGTAGAATACTCGATTACTAAAATATTCGATAGCTGCAGCCCTACATTCAAATAAGTCAAGGATGTCTTTAAGTTTCCCAAAGGACACAAACAGCAGTCTCCTTGGTGAAAGTCCTAAATTTGTTTGACCCATCCATTGACCCCAAGATCCCCTCAGTATTTTGTTGCACTTTATAGCAGTTGCTCTAAATTTTTAATGCAGTTAGTTGAAAGTCTATTGTATCTCATACTGATGCTAAAGGGAGCATTGTGTGTCAGGTTTAGATGCCGAGGCGCATAAGAAAGTATCAGTGGCTTTTTGTGGCTCCGGAGGAAGCAAGGCTAAATTTGAGAAATCCCCGTAGGTGATGTCACTTGAGTGAGTGTCCTTTGGGGCTGAAGACTACAATTTCGAAATTTTAAAAAATCTGGGGGTTAGGATTTAGAAGGAGGTGAAATTACTAGATGTCTGTAGCCCGCTACTCATTTCTGTGTGAGGCTAGCAATTCAATGCTACATTAACCATTTTGAGAATAACACCTCTTTTTTCTTAAAATGAACTGTCAGTGTTTGAGTTGTATGGTGGGGAACGTAGGAACCAGGTGCCACACGCTTATCCACCAACCTGACAACCACATCCTACCTTTTCACTTCATATATAAAGAAATACATTGGCCATAAATTGTGAGCCTCAGATTCATCCATGTATGAATATAACTCCAGTGTCTTGTGATTGGATGGTGTGCCTGTCCTCCTCGTTTGTCCTCTCCTTTGACTTGCCGCAGCTTGTCACATCTGATTTAGTAACCCATATTTTTAAAACGTATCAACCTCGGCTACAGTCCATGTGTTGTATGAAGGCATTTTAGACTTGACATTCTGTTGATCCTCACGACAAGAAAGAAAGAAAAAAAAATACAGCAAGAATCTCCACCAGGGGGTCGAAGGTCGGGCTCAGCTGCAGAACACAAACCTGGAGGGGAGAGAGATAGTCACTTGCTAAATGGCACTTCAGTGAGGGGGAGAATTTCCCTCACGGGCGACTGGACTAGTTCCTTCATTCAGTTTATATTCACATTTCCATACCCTACTGACTAATACTGATATTGCTGCTCTGCTCCAAACTTGTGACTTTTGAGGTCTAAATTGAAAAACATTTTCTTGTTCATATTTTGTGGATGCTGGTTTACAACTGTAGTTTTTCTATCATTTCTCAGTTTCTTAACTTAACCTGATTTAATCCTAAAATTCAAAACTTAGACTGATCTCTCCCATGTATGGAAAAGAAATGACAACAAGAAAAAGATAGAGCAGCCACCACATGGGTAAACTGCTCCACCACGCCTCGCTGCCTTGCTGCGTAAACCGCATCATGTCATGCTTTTCATACTAATGAGAGACAATTAGTCCTGAGAAACAGTGAGCCACCCCTCCATGTGTCAAACACATCATTCTCTGTTTAATGTGGGCTCATTTGTTATGCACCCATGGCTTATTACTGGATGGATGACTCTAGTTATGATTGTTGACTCAGCACCGCGGTTTGAGAATTTAATTGCAAAGCATTGTATGCATCATGTGGCAGCCTGACTGTGCATGTCTCTCCATATATATTATCAAAGTTACGTCTGAAACTTGCTGTGATTTGAAACATGGTTTGTCAGATTTTGACTTGAAATGTAGAGCGATGGCAGGATGGCCTCATTTTCTGGCCAGTTTAAATGATTGTGTGTTGATCTGGATCTTTAAAAAATGCTGTGGTATACTGCAGGACACATCTGGGGTCATTACTGAAGTGAAATCCAAATGGTTTATATTTCTTACAATCGGCATCAGCTAATATCCCCGCACTACGGTGGCCCTGAGAGCTCACTGCTTTGCAGATGTACACAACACAAGCAGTGGATACATGACAACATTTACCGACTTGATGACACACAAATGTCAATTTGATGACACATGCACAGCCTTTAGAAAACATTTAATAACTTGAAAACACAAAAAAGACCATCAATTTGATGACATGCAGAAACAGCATAACAACATGCAAACATCAACTTGACGACACGTACAGCACTGAGAAAACATTCACTAATTTGACAACATGCAAAAATATCAACTTAACGATGCACAACATATGACACACAAAAACGTCAACTTCACAACACACAAATATATCGATTTTAAGAAAGTGCGATGTTACATGCGCAGCATTTAGAAAACAATCAACTTAACAAGGCATGAAAACATTAACTTTACAACACATAAGAACACAAACTTGTAGACACATGAGCAGCATTAAGAAAACATTCACTAACTTGACAACATGGAAAAAACACCAATGAGATGACGTGCAGCATTTAGAAAACATTCACCAACTTGACAACATGTAAAAACATCAGTTTGCGACACACAAAAGCATTAACTTTACAAAACTGAAAACCCCATTAACAACGTCAATTTGAGAACATACAAAAAAACATCAACCTCACAAGCCATAAAAACATAAATTTGACAAGGTATGCTTAGCAAGAAGTAAGAAGCTCACAAAACAACAGATTGTTTCCAGGGCACACAAAAAATGATGCGCATGGCCAGGATTGTTGTTGCCATGGCCTTCTGCTTATGAAGTTATTGTCAGCTTGGTGATTGTTCTCTTAACACTGCACTTATGTAGTCAAGTTTTTGTGTTCTATAAAATGCTATGCAATGAGTAAAGCCTTCTTATTTATTCAGATAGAGACAAAGGCCCCTAACTAAAATCAGACTGGGAGCTAGCGGTCCCACAGTAGGCCGAAATGATTTAAAAATGAGTTGGTGCCCCCCAAAAAAACAATAAACACATAAATTAACATACATGAGTATGAAAATACTGACATTGGTGATGGGTATCAATATTGAAGTTATATAAAAACAACCAAATCCTTTTTTCATATAAATAATAAATAAATAAAAATAAATACCAGTAAGTAAATTAAGTAATAAGACAACATTGCAGAATTCAAGATTCTCAATAATGAGATGAGGATTCATTGATTTATTTATTTATTTATTTTGCCACAAGAATAAGCTGTAAACACCAGATTGATAAATCAATCCTACAAAGTAGATATTCACAGTCTGTGTCAGCCTCCTGCCTTCCCATTCTACATCCATCCACCAGATAGCACTCAAACTTTCCCGTATGTCATTTTAGACCCACTTCCTCTTGCCCTACACTAACCTTTTCCCTCCATTCCGATCACCTGACATTCCCTGCCTACATGCTCACCTGTTACCACTTTCACTCATCATCCCTGCAATATATAACTCGCCCACCACATCCTGTTCCTGTCCAGATAGTAAATTATGCCTATGCCTTAGCTTTGCAACCTTGTGAACCTGAACCCCAGCCCACTATGCAGCTGATCATTTTAAGTCCAATAGTTCATTTAGCTCTGTTTGGGCTCCATGAACTTCAGTAACATCTGCCCTGCCTGGGTCTTATCCCAGCCTCTGTGCAATACTGGTTGACTGTACAGTGATCACCCACCACTGTATTTGAAATTCCAGTTTTTGCTGATGACTACAGACTTGAAGTGTGAAATTCATCACATGCAGTACCTACTCCCACACCCTCGTCTTACATTCGGCGCATTTGCCTCTGTTGATTTGCTATATGTTGCGATCATGAGAAAAGTGCCAAGTCTGATCAGCCTGAGATAGGCTTCTGTGGTACAGTATGTGTCACCAAGACACAGTCACAGCTCCGAACGGCAAGCTCGCTGGTGACTAATCTGATTCCATCTGACAGCTTTCACATAATCTCCACATCATCCCCAAATAGGGAGAAAAAAAAAGGATGTTGTGAAAGTGGAGGCTGTGAATGAATCAAATGCAGGCCTTGATTTCAGCTGCTGTGCAGTGTGGAAGTCACAACCGTAACATGAAAGTGCCTTTGTTTTCTAAAGAAAACAGATACAGTATGATTAATGACATTAACAATGTATGTTTGTATTTGAATACTGTGAATAATGTTTCAGTTTCAGAGGAAATCAAAGTAAATTGGTTAGGAATGTAATATACATACAATACAAAGATATGCTTTAAAAACATATTGGTGTCCTTTGGATGTTGTGGATAGTGGAATTTCTTTTTTCTCTCTGTATAATTTTGTGTTAAAGACCTGGACTGCAGTCACTTATACATTGTATGGTCTTCTGTGCTTTGACATTATTGAGGTGTTGAAGCTGTTTGTTTCTGTCATGAAGCAATATTACAGTTTATCACAACTGGGGTTTTATTTTTGTTGCTCTGGCCATCGAATGTACTGGTGGTGATAACATTGTACTCTCCACTGTAATTGTTGAGAAATCCGACTGTGACAATGTCCAACAGGGCAACAAACACCAGCAGCCAGACAGTCACAGAGGTTGTAAACAAGTAGACATTTTTTTCAGGTTAGCCTCTATTTCTTTTAGAGGTAAAACTAAAAGAGTGTGCACACCTATGGCAATTGGGGAAAAATCATGGTCTTGTTTATGATACTAAAATTGCTGACTGTGACTTTAGGTCCCATTTGTGCTTGTTAACCAAAACAACTTTCTTTACCTTACTGTGACCCAGGTGCTTTTTGCCTAAACGTAATCATACCTTAGACACAAAATGTAAATACATGTATGTAACTGGATTTTTAAGTGGACAGATTTGAACATGCTCCTCCACAAGTGAATCAACTCTACCCTGCTGTGGTTATTTTTTGTCCTTTTAAAAGACTACTTCACTGAAAATTCTTCTTTGAGTATGAAGTACTCATCCCCATAGGCTTACATTGTGGTTCTGAAAAAACCAGGCAAAGAACCCAAAAAGGCATAAATACATGCCTCTAAGCATCTCAAACCACTCCTGCAGCATTATACAAGGCTCCAAGGCTCTGGGTCACCATTGGCTACAAAGGGTTGTGGACAACACGTCCTCATACCTAAATGACTGAATAGGTTGTTTGCCAATGAAACCAAAAAGGGCATACATGCCGAGTGGAGACTACAAGCGACAGGTGTACATACTCATAGAACTTAGGTTACACCCAGTAAGATTATAAAATGGTTTCTCTTTTAAACATGTCGTTAACATTGTGACACACAGTTTGATGAGGTTTAGAAGGTAGAAGACGGTAAAAGGTAGATTTACAATTTACAATTTTTTCAAGGATGACTTGATTTAAATCACCATCTGCTATGAAGATTCCATCCAGTTGCTTGGACATATTGCTGCTGATGGCATCATACAATTCCTGTGATGATTTTTTGTGAATTTGCATCAGTCTTTTTTCCTGTGGGCTCTTAACAAGGTCCACCCATCCAGTGCAACAGCCCAATCCGGGATGTTAGGGGTTAACCATGTCTCTGTGAAGGTGTGCGCAGAGCAGTCTCTGATCTCCCGTTGCTGAATCAGTCTCAGTTGCATCTCATCCACTTTATTCTCCTGCGACCGGACATGAGTCAGAAGAGGGCATGGTAGAGGAATAGCTCTCAGTCCAAGTCGGGTAAGCCTTGCCCTGATTCCAGCTTTTCCCTCTCTTTATCTGTTGCTTTCGGTTTAATTTCTCCCCTCTGGTCTGACTGGCTGCTCAGTGTTTGCTGTTGGTGGAGATCCTCTCGCAGTCTTCTACATTCTGCTGCACAGTTTTTCCCGGCGTTGATAAGTGCTTCTCTATCATAGAAAAGTTGTGCTTCAGCAGAAGGGACCATGGAGTTGAAAAAATAGAAAAATATATCATAAAAGTAGCTAGGATTTGAGGAGCTACTCGCCTCTGCATCTACATGTGCGGCCATCCTCATAGCAATGCACTTAGGCCAGAAATGTACTTGATTAGATTAAGAAAAAGTTCATGGTTTGGGTTTAAATGAGTACCTTTGTTGCTTGTCTTTAATTAGTTACGAAAGTTAAGTCATACTACATCGGCTGTGTGACGAAAATTTAGTACATTACCTACGTGATGTAGATTAAATACATTACCTAAGTTAACTTGCGTTAGCTAAATACAGTTGCACATTGGACACAAGCAGTGGTCTCCTGGGTAGAAGTCCTGTGTTTGTTTGACTCATCCATCCACCCTACTCTCATCCATACAAGGATTTTGACACTCTGCTACATCAGCTGACTTTCTCCTTTGCTTCCATCATGAATATTGCAGCCACTAGAGGTTGCAGCCTAATGATAAAAGTAAATATGGGCCATGGTGACCTACTTTTTTTTGGAGGGGGAGTTGTTAGGTTGTGGAAGCTCAATAGGACTGTTACCTAAAAAATGGTTTCTAAAGTCAAACTTAGCCTTAGCGAGGCATTTCAGAGACAGAAGCTTTGAATTAAGAGCAAACTGAAGAAAATTGAGTTTAATGACCACATTCAAGTATGTGAGTGATGCAAACCCCCGGTCACATCATGTCTGTCCTGCTTGTCACTCATTACTGTGACAGCCATTACTGAAATGGAGTGAGCCAACATGTGTGCTGAGAAAAGGACTGAGAGCCCCTTTAAATAATACAGCAGACTCACATGAGAGATGTCATCTGAACAGAGAGATTTACAGATCATCCCTTGTGATCAGAACAACTGTCGCAGGATAATGAGTGCAAATCAAATAGACAGATGATAACACCCCTTACATTGTGTTTTTCATCATCCCTCATTAGCACCTAGACCTTGCAGCACTTCAGTGTATGCAGACTCATAACTTTACCAAGACGGTGCACAAAACAGTCCGAGGAAATTCTAATTGGGCAGTTTTATGAATGCTTTGCAACCACTCAGTCTATCTCTCTTGCCAATGTGATGGCATTGTGTTGCTATTTGAGAAGTCAGGGCATTGTGATCTGTTTCCTGGGAGTGCGGTTGTTGTTAAACCCATTTTTTTTTAGGTAATTAAATTTCTTTCTGCAAGCCCTTTATCAACTGCTCTAGTATTTGCGGTTTATCTGTCACTCTAATGAGGCTGTTTTTTTCCTCGCCTCCCTCGGGTTGTATGAAAGAATTTAAATCTATCAAATTATGCAATCCTACTGCACATGGAAAACTAATGAAAACAAGGCAGTGGGAAATTAATTTGAAGTGATTTGAAAGCAAAGTCTGCACCAGGAAACTCGGAGGCGAGATGGGAGTAGCCTCATTCAGCTGGAAGAAACATGACTGAGCCCTTTAGAAAATCCTTGAAACGGTTGTCTCTCTGTACAGGCACTAAGTTTCCCCTAGGAATGCTATAAAAGGATCACTTTGAATACTAATATCACATGTGCTTCAGTGGATCGGTGGTCATGTGAAGACTTCAGGGATGCACCTGAACTTTATAGCCCACTGTTCTTCATTCCCCCTTCAGTCTTTTAAAAACCATTACCATTAGATTAATAATTTCTTCTCTGCATGCATGCTGCAATAGGCCTGTCATGAAAGTGTTAAGTAAATGCATAAATCAGATATTCACCCTCAACAGGCTAGTCATCAGACAGGAATCAGGGGTGTGCTTTTCTCACCCAACCTGTTATAAGCCTCTATGATCTCCTCAAGCGCCCCTGCTTAGAAAATCTCTGCAAAGAATATGTTGTATTCAGTAAAAGAAGATGAAAAAAACCCTTTCAGCTATCTTTATGGTTATTATGGTGAACACCTAGTGCAGCAGTCGAAAGGTCAGATATCCGAATCCATCACAGTCATCATTAGCATTCCCAGTACTACTGTCTAACATATCCAGATCCATATACTGTATATACATCCAATACTTGCTATATATATATATATATATATATATATATATATATATATATATATATAAAAAAAATTTTTTCCTGAAAATGTCTCCATTACCTCAGCATACACAACATGTAACCATTATGACTACCCATATAAACTCATGAGAGAACAAAAGATAATTTAATATTTGAGTTCTAGGGGGATAAAACTTTCCACTACCGATTTAAAGTCTCATTCACAATCTACCTCCAAAATACTGTAAAAATAATAATTATTCCATTGTAGTGTTTCACTGGAGTGCGGGTGACCTATTTCAAAGTACTTCATTTTCATGAGAAAGTGAATATGTTCTTAATTACTGAACAGTGAGATAATTCTTCTTTAAAAAAAATGTTTTGACTGCAGTGTGTCCGCCCTTACTTTATCAGTGAGCAAACCAAAAACTGTAGTTATTAATTCAGACTTCAACAGCAAAATAAAATTCAAGTGGTGCATTTAGTCCTCTCCCAGACTACTCTAACCTTTTTTAATTTTACTGCTCTGTTCTCTTACACACACACATCAGATGCCAAATATTGCATAAGCATTGGGGTTTTTTTTCCATATCATGTCTTGTTCACATAAAGATGTTAGGAAAAATAATACAAAGACGTTTGTCTGATGATAAAATAACAAAAATGTAAACAACTTGATGGAGCCAGCACTGTTATTTATCCAGTTTGTAAGTATTTATAGTCAAGATGCACTTGATGCAAATGTTCATTTATGCTGATGATACCGTCATTTATTGCCATAATGATTACACTAATAAAAGCCAAATAAGAGTATTTACAGTTTCTCCCAAGCTGTTAGAAACCTTCTCTTTAACCTGCCATAGGTTTCTGAACTCACAAAGCCTTTTTTGAAAGCCCTTTTCAGTTTAGAAGTCATGCATTTACATAAATAGACAGGTCTTCTATTACCTTATTCATAAAAATGCATTCACCAAAAATGTGAGACTGGCCAAGACTGGCTTTTGTTAATAGTCTCCAAGGCCTGCAATGAATAGGTAAAGGAGCTTTTATAGACGCAACTCCCCTCACTAAAAACCCTCTGCAAAAAGGCCAGAAACTGCAAATACTGGTCTCTTTCAGGGAATAAAAATAATGCTGCTTTGGGTCTTCATAGGTAGGTATTATACATTCATCACAAATTCAGTTTGCTGGTTGTTCTTGTTTACTGGCCTTATAAAATATAATGACCATATTGTATTCCGATGAGAGTATTTGAGAATCAGAGGTAGAAGAAGTATACATACAAGTTTCTAAACTTTGACATAAATTTACTCCTCTACAAGTAAAACTCACTCAAAATCATAATCAGGTAAAAGTACAAAATAAAGCAGCAACATATACTGAAAAAAAAGCTTTTAGCTCTAAAATCACAGCACAGTGACCCCTGTCAGAGTGTGTTTGGTGATACGATTACTCTTGTATGTATGTTGGTAGCTGGTTAAAGCTAAGCAAGTTATCAACTATTTTACATACTATGTAGTAGTTCAGTCTATAACAAGGCATTATATGTTATAAACTAATAGTGTACTCTGTAGGTAAAATAAAATAACTACCAAAGTTAAAAAAAACACATTACTTACATATGAATATTATAAAGTAGCATCAAATAGAATCCTTTCTTTCTTTATTATGTGACTAGAAAACAGAATTTGCTTAGCATGATGTTTCTCTTAGTAGGTATTTGCTGTTTCAAATTAGTTGTTTATAAACTAAATTTCTGAGAGGCTGAAATATTCATGTCTAACTTTCACAGCTAATTTAGACCAGATAATTGGCCTAAACCTGGTTCCATTCTACTTTTATTGTATGGTTGTCTAAATAAACCCTCCATTGTACATATTAATATATAATACCCACTAGAAAATAAACAAATGTGCTTTGTTTGAATTTAAGGCTAATAGAAAATTGTCATTGTTTTTTTTTTTCTTTTTTGTGTGTTTTTTTGTGTAACACAGACATCCAAAGGATTCCACCTTATCAGATATATAAGAAACCACAATAATCAGTTATTGTGTTACATAGCTGATTGTGTGAGTGTTGTTATGCATTTGCAGCAAGCGAACAGTTTAATATACAATGTATAATAATGTCAACACGCATGACGTTAGTATTAGGAACATACTGGCACTAAGCAAAAATGTATTTAACCCTAATCACATTTTTCTTTTTTTTGCCGTAATCTTTCACTCGTGTATTTTCAATCAATTATTCTGTTTCATTACAGCATGAGAGTATGAACAAGGGCTGCAAAAGTTATTTTCTCAAATCATGTCCTTACATGGAACTCTCCTGCTCATAGGCTGAACGTAATTTAACTTTATCTTAATTAAATCAATAATATTACCTTCATTATGTCTGCTTTAATTGCATGCTAATATATCCACTGGGATTTTTTTTTTGGTCGTGTTTGTGTTTCCTTCTCTCATTTGGTCGACCTTGAGTCTGAAAATCCCTGTGTGTCCTTCATTAGTAATTAACAGCTGTGTGTGCTCCTCCAGAGATGTATAGATGTCTGTTGCCTTTGTCGGCATCCTTGCTCTCTGCGCTGTCTCTGCAGTGCTGATGGTCTACAGTTCTCTGCAAAGCAGGGGGGGGGAATTATCAGGACCTCCTGAACTTCAGAAACCCCCTGTGTGAGATGAAGGGGTTGAATTTATTTCCTGAAATTACCGCCTGCAGAATATGCTCAAGCTTTCTCTAGGAAGGTGGCAGATGCCACTCAAAAAGAGGTCTACCAGAGAGACTCCCAGCTTTTCCTCCACTGGGGTTTTCAGAGATTCATAATTTTCTCATAATGCTGAAAGATTATTCTAAAGGCAGCTCGCATTGTTGTGAATATTAGCCTTTAGCTCTGACTTGTGTTGGAATACAGTCTGTTATTAAATTACAATCATCTGTTATTTGATTAAAATGAACATCAGTCTCCACTAATGATGTGTTCTGCGGTTTATGAGCAAACAGAAGCTGTTGTTTGTCTGGCACACACTCACAGGGTGACTCTGTGTCTGTGCGAGTATTTGTAAAGTTATGAGGACCAAATTTAGAGAAATTACTTTAAGCCATCAAAAGTAATCTTTTGATAATCCAGCAACTGTCTTCAGCTAGATGCTGAGAAAACAGAGGTCCTCATTGTTGCTGCTGACAGCATTGTTTCTAAGGTGGCTAGCTGCATTGGGTTTCTCAGCTCTAAAGTGCTCCATAACCTGAAAAATCTCTGTGTTATTTTTGATCAGGCTATGCACCTTGACAAACACATCGAGTCCTTGACCTATACATGTTTTTTCCACCTTAGAAACATTGCAAAACTCAGGTCCATTGTATCCCATTCAGAGTTGGAAATGATTATCCATGCATTTGTCTCTTCTTGTCTTGATTATTGTAATGCTCTTTTTAATTCCCTCAACAAAGCAATCGTAGACAGCCTCCAGCTGGTTCAAAATGCTGCTGCAAGGCTGCTGACCAGGTCCAGTAAAACATGCCATATCACTCTTGTTTTGGCCTCCTTGCACTGACTTCCTGTTAATTTCAGGATCTAGTTCAAGATGGTTGGCTGGTTATTCCTCCCTGCATGGTCAGGCTCCTGCACATCTGTCTGACCTGCTCCGAATATACGCTACCGTCCAAAAGCATATATGATTAGAAATTTTGGCACATTCAGTCCAGCAACAAAATATGTCTGAGGCACACATTCTTTAGAGTAACAGAACCGATGTGAGTACATTTAAACCGTTTTCTAGTAGCTCCTCAAACCAATCATTAGACTAAATAAATATATATGTGTTTTGCAAACCATGTATATGTAACGTTTTTTTATATGGCGGATAACTTTAGACTTTGTTTCAACAGCGCTGTGGTTAACACATGGTTGGGTTTCTGCACAAAAACACTTGGTAATGGTTAGGAAAAAGATCATTTTTTGGCTGTGAATACTCATTTTGGTGACATAATCATGGCTGGAAATGTCCCCAATGTCTTGCTTGAAACTATCCGGTTTTGTTTGTTAGTCTCAAACAGTGGTCTGCAGCTGGCAGCTGTCTTTCTGAGGCACATGTGCATGCATAGTCACTCGCACATACTTACACTGTGCAGCACCCCTCGGCGCATTGTCATATTGTTTCTTTTTTTAAAAAGTTGAATTAAACTGTATAATGCATATAACAATAATATCTCATATAGTAATGCCTCAGTCATAATTTTGTGTCACAGTCTGTGTGTGAAGCCCAGATTCATACAAAGTGTCACACAGAGTTTTGATAAATATTAATGAAAGGTCACATTACAATGCATTAACATAAGAAAAAATATAAGGGAGAGAGAACAAGCCAATAATACAATTAAAGCAGAACACCTGAGAGCAATGACCCGCTCTTGTTCAAAGTGTGACAGCTGGGACAAAGCTGCTCACCATCAGGATACAGGAACTACAATGCACCACCGGCAGTTCAGCACCTTGGACAGCGACCGCCACACACGACTCCCCAGGAGGAGACGACAGGGATGTAAAACCTGCAGACTTGGACACAGCTGGTGAACCACAAACAGAGCAGAAGAGGCAGTCCAAGGTGAGACAGCGCACAGCCTGCATGAGTGCTGCTCTCACCGTTGCTGCTCAGACCCTGACGCTGCCCAGGACTCTCAGGTCAACTCTGCTGTCCATCATCCTCTCCACAACTGGACTCTCCTGGCTTGCCTCAGGCTCTGCCAATCTGAGTCAAGGACTTTTTGTTGCTGTTGCACCAGTTCTCTATGTTCTCGGTGCTCTCTTTTTCTACAAAAGAATATGGATACTGCGGTGAGGATTGCTGTTCAAGTCAAAACTGCTCCAAGAGGAAAATTCAGACAATTAATTACAACTCTTTCATGTGTAAGCACAGCGCTGGCCTGTTGGCAACAAGTCAAACAGCTGTTTGTTTATTATGCTCTTTCATACTTTAATATCTGGTTCACTTCACACTCATAAAAAGACACTAAAAACTCACTAATTGCTTTGATGCATATGTAAACTAACTAAAAGATTTGTATTAATGAGCTGTTTTGGGCCTATTATTAATTTATTTATTATTTAACTTTTAAAATTACACTAAAGATATTCTAAAGAGTCAAATTGAGATTCATACAACTGATAATCATATCAGTTAGAGATAAGGATTTGTCAAGCGAAAAAGACTCTGGGGTTGAAAAATGAAGTCCACACAAAAATGCTAAAAGCTGCACTTCCTCTAGTGGCTGCTTGAGGGAGGGTCAGCAAGCCAGTAAGACCCCAAAGACCCACCTCTAAGCCATTAAGTGTCAGACTGTCTTCCAAAAGTGTCCTCGACTTCTCAGTCAGACCCAACCCTCGCTCCTTCACAGCACCAGCCTCTCACCCAAATAGTGTCACTTCTTTCTCTTAAATACAAGATGGAGACAACCAAAATGCGAAAGTCAAGCCTATAAAACAGCAGCCCACAAAGCAGTGGTTTACGTCACGGTAGTTACATCCATTATTTTTACAGTCTATAGGATACCCAATAAGCATTGCATCAATCCCCACACTGTACCAAGTAAACAAACAATTTAAGTTTTTAAATTAAGATCATATACTGTGTGAAAACCTTAATATTTTCAGTAGCAAGTAACCTGTGATTAAAAAAGGTTTAATATATTTATAATATAGCAATAATGTAATAGGAAACTGGCTTAAATGGGTTAAAAAACTGGAGAAGGCAAGAATTGTCACTGGTGAACTGCTACATCAGAGACAATATATAATGAGGACAATTAGTACTGCACTGACAATACAGACACAGTGACGCATGGACATGGTTACAGACTAAATAATGCAGGCATCTTGTTGTTTGCACCACTGATAAATGCAAAATAGAAAATAAATAGTGTCTTCTAAGTCTTCTAAAGTCTTCTAAATGTTTCTCAGCAGTTGAATCCTCAGCTTATACGTTTTTCTTTGTCCCACCGCCCAATGTGTCCTCCCTCTTTTCTGTAGATAAATCTTTCCTTTGATCTTCAACTCTGTGGTCCACCCCTCTCCTCCCTCCTCTTGCACTTCTTACACTCTCTGTCTAAAGAAAATGCCCTTTCAAATAAGTGATACCTCATGTCAGACTGAGACCTTGGTGGAACCTGGATTGACCTACCCAGGCATGTTTGTAGTTGCTGTATGCCATTTGATGAAAAAGTGAAGGGAAAAAACAAAACACTGACTGGTCAAGTCAGTTCATGTTTGCATTCTTGCAATTCCTTCATCTGCAGCTGCTCGTTCAATAGCGGCAGCATGAGGAACATCTTAAAGGGTGAATGCTGGAGGTATTGGCCGTAGATATGTCTTCCTTCACTTCAATTTCATGGAATATTGGTGGATATATAGAATATAATGGAACTAGATGGCACTTAGTTGTGGTACTCAAAGCACTAAGCACTGTTATCCCCAGGGGCTCTATTAATAGTTCTGGGAGGGTAACAGTAAGTGGGAGGTTGGTGATGGATGTTACCTCGTATCTTGTACATAGTTTTTCTTAAACAAGCTAGTACATTCTTGGTCTGATTTTATAGAAAGTCTTCCATTTCATTATTTTTTTCTTCTCATTAACTTGTGGCTTTAATCTCAAAGAGCATGTGATATTTTCTTTTGATAATTTGCTTTAATCTCGGAAATTCTGATTATTATTTTTTTTTTTAAATTGGAATAGCTCCCCGTCCTGCAGTACCCTTAATTTTTTATTTTTTGATAACATAAAATGGCCCTAATTATGCCCATAAATGCATAACTTACACAGTGTTTTGATGATTTTAAAAATTCTTTGAAGGCTTACATACGAAGGTCCTGAAAGGCAAGCGGTATAAACAATGCAGGCAATGTTGGCCAAGTTTATCTCCTGCATACCAGATATCTCCTATGTCGGAGATAATTTTTTAGGCTTAATTAGGCTGTTTTGAGAGTGAGAAAGCTGTGCACAATGAAGTGCTTACTATACAATTCAAAGGGCATTGAAAGTTCAGCAAAATGCAGCATAAACAAAAGTCTCAGCCTTAGTTAACTAGCAAATGTCTACAGTAAAACATAATAAAACTGTGCAGTGGCACCATGAGGTTTCTGTTTCATCTGCACAAGAAACGCCTGCCTGCAGTCACGCGGTTCCCTCGCCTGCACATGCAGTCTACTTGCTAAACAGGTAATCGAGCTAGAGAGAGACGGATTCATGTTTTTGCACTAAGGTAACCAATGCAACACCACCATAAACTCCTGGTTAGCTTTCCACACCCATTTTAAATACCGGCAAAGATGCAGAGTATTGTCCACCTGTTGTCTCAGCACCATGGATAGCGCCACTGTCCACAGAAGTTAGGGAGAGGAGGTAAAAGAGAGATGTTTGGACCATTGGTCGACATTGCCCACAATTTTTTCTTTCTTTCTCTTTACCTTGCCTCTCAGGCTTCCATTCGTATACCTTCAAATGTAGGCAGGAGATCCATAAACATGTGCTAGAGACTGATTCTGATTTGAAGGTCTAATGTGCAGGATTTAGGGGAATATATTCACAAATATTAAATCACAGAAATCACCTTAAACTAAGAAAAGCTGTTTTTGGTACCTTAAAATGATACAAAGCGAGTCCTCTTTTATAGAGTTCATCATCATGCATCACCGTGTTTTTACAGTAGCCCAGAATGGACAAACCAAACACTAGCGCTAGACAGAGCCATTTGTACTTTTGCATCGGGCACCATTCCCTTCTTTTTCCTCAGTGAACAGTATGATTTTTGAAGGCGAGTGGCTCAGAAGTGAGAGTGGACTGGAGCGGATTTTAAGGTGTCATATAATTGTGAAAGATTGTAAAGCCGCCTTGTATTGTCTGGAAGAGGAAAACAATGGTATCAGTAACACACAAAGCCACTTGTTTGCTGGTGCAACCTCAGCCTGGAGAACATCCAGTAAATATGTCGAATGTGTGAAAATCTGCCCGCTCTCTTTTCTTCCACCACAGGGTCGCGTTCTCTCTCACACATTCACAAACACACTCGACACACGCACATACACACAGCAAGCTCAGCCCTTCCCATGCCTCTCAGTTAGGAGATTGTCTGGATCTTGCCTATTTCATGGATTAGTTACAGGAGGGGCTTTTAAAATTGTATCTGAGTGAACGTTTTTCGGAGGGAACCTCTGTATAACCTTGCCGTTTCGACACTGTCTGCCAGACTTAGGCTCATCTTCTCTGTAATAAAAGCAGACACAAAAGAATATCCTTGCTCCTGCCCTGTACACTGTGAATGCTGCGCTTCTTTTCTTTGTCCACCACAGAGTCTTTTGGCTGTGCTATTCAGAAGGCACATTTCAGCAAAATATCTAATTTAGTATTGTGCAAACTTTAAAGGGACAGAAAATGTCACTTATGAGCACAGAGACGAATAGATTATGAGCTGAGGTTTCTCAAACAGAAAGAATGAATCAAACAAAGCTGTAAAGGAAAACTGGTAAATGGCAAAAAAAAAAAAAAAGTTCACATGACAGAAAATGTTACTATGAAAACTTACTGTGGACATGATCTAAGAAAGTGAAACCTTTATTGCTACTCTTAAAGTTATTCACAGGTTTCAATCTTCAATTGTTTTGCAATTGTTACAAATATGACAAAATGGGTCTTATGCATGAACCAAAGTTATTTGTTTTCAAGTGGCTCGCTCAATTATCTAAGAGATGTAGTCACATTTAACAGAATTCTTATATTTAGAATTTCCCTTTACATGTAACTCAACAGTCTCTGCCATGACAGCACGTCATTTTATAATTTTTTGGGCCCATTGATAAAACCGCTTTTAAATATGCATTCATTTCCAAAAGCAGGGCTTTAGACTCTATAATGTGAAGTTCTTGTGTTTTTGTAGGTTGTTAAAGTGACATTTCTGTAAATGAAACTTGCCAGCAAGTGGAGCGGTGCAGGTACCCTTACATAGTAATTTAGCAAAAAGCGCACCTCCCAATGAGCAGGTGGCGGTCATTGAGTTGAAATGAGTAATTTAGACAGTTATGAGGCTCAACTTGACTTGAAACACTTGTGTGAGCGAACCTGACTCATGCTGGAGGCTCTTTGAGGCTGTACTCAGGCACAGCAGCATGTCCTCATACAGCAGGTCATGTAATAACCTACAGATTAGCACCCCATGAATGGCATTATGTGAATGTGCATTCAGTTCCAACCTTTGGCCCTTTGCAGCATGCCATCCTTTCTCTCTCTCCCTCTTTCATGCCAAAGCAGTCCAATCTCATAAAGGCATAGCAGCAAAAAAAAAAAAAAGAAGAAATTAATAAATAAAAAAAATAGATAAAATAAGCGTAATACAATTTTTAAAAAAGGTACATTGGTTAGGTATATGCAGAGGATGAGGGCAGAAATAATTATGTGAAGAATAAGAGAAGAAAAGATAAATATGAAAAAAACAAAATTTCTTCTTCTCCTTCTTCTCCACAATTAATTGCAACCACATGTGAAGTGGTGCAAGTTGAAAAATCAGAATAATTTATCCTCTGGGGACCATGACTGCTGTGCTTACTTTAATGGCAATCCATTTGACATTTGTTGAAATATTTTTAGATTGCAGCAAAGTCATGGATGGACCGACCAATTCTTTGAGCCAAGTCACTCGCATGGTCAAAAAGAAAAAAAGCTTTAGGAAAGGAATATGCAAATGCTCTTTCGTAGAGCCCAGTATGTGCTTACTCAGTTAAATACAGCTATGATGCCCTTTAGCAAGGCTTTTTTATACCCACTTGTTGCAGTGAAGCTACTCCATGGCCAGCAGGCTCCACATTAACATCACTTTCATTCAAAGTAAAAAGCAGGCCGGGGTGAAGCTCCGAAACTGACCGCATAGTTAAATAAAACTGCTTTTTCATGTGTAATGATGTAATGTACCAAAGGCTGCCTTTCCTCACCCCATTTATATTTTGGGAATCAGAACTGTGGTCCTTTAATGTACATCAAAAGAATTTTTGTTGACAGAGTTCTGGTAACATTAAAAATAGATGTCCCTTACCTTTAATGAACAAGTACAAGCCTCAGGGCACGCTGTTAAAAGTCTCACTTCAAAGTTTGCCGGCCCTGTTATGAAAGAGAACCTCCGAAACTCCTCACGTCCTTCAGGACTTCTCATCAATTCACTTTTCATGACCCAGTCACCCATGCCAAAGTGGAACACATCAAGGGGAATTAGATCATAGTGCCCGCTGCTGTTTGTTAATGAGCTATCACTTCATGAGAAATCAACTTCAAGGTTTATTTATTGTTAACTCTTTGCCCTGGAGTGCCAATTAGGCAACTTCTGGGGCCTTTTGAATGCCAGTAATTAAGAGTCATGATGAGGTGGGTTTTGGCCAAAGTTTTTTTTTTTTCTTTAAAGAGACAAAGAGTAAACACAAGATTTCTAGTTGTCAGCCTTCAGAAAATAATTCTCTGTAAAAATACAGAGATTAAATCAAAATAAAAGTTGGGCCCACCAAAGGTTAAACGGTACAACACTAACACAAAAGAAAGCAGACTTCAGATGCAAATTTGTGAAGAAAGTAGGTGAGATTATTGTGTTCATTGGTCCTGATTGGCATGATTTAACTAAACTTAATGGCTTATTGACATATGAATTAGAAAAAGTGGGGGCTTTGATTTATGTAATTTATACATTACTCAACAGTGCATTTTTGTAATTAGCTTCTTCACAGTCAGTCAGCACGCAATATCAGACGTTTGGAATTTTGAATAAGTTGTGTAGTTCTGCACAGGTGCTGTATTTTTAACCCAGCAGGACTGAATGGGTCTCCAATGACTTAAATGGTAAGAGCAATATATAAATCATAATAACTCCACAACTAAGCATTTTATCGTGATGAGCTTCTACTTGATTGGTGTGTAATTTTACACATTTGAGTGTGTACTCTGTACAGGCACATAGCTATAAATACATTGGAGCTTAATGAGCCTCCATGGACATAAATGATTTTGTTGTTTTGGGCGTTGTTGGCCCGCTACAGATTGGCTACCCCCATTATTCTTTTTGTATGTTTTCCACACTGTCCTATGCGTACTGTATATTGTTTTTATGTGTGTAATTAAATTATTTATTTGTATTTGTATTCACAAAGTTGGTTGCCTTAAACTGCCATTGCATTTGAATTAGAGTTGAAATCATCCAGTATATTATAATATTGATATTTTAAACTGTACATGCTGTCATATTGAGCATTTGGACAGTGTCTTATTCTGAATTTTTGAAGTTTTTATTATTATTTTCTAGTTTTTACTAACATTAAAAATTCAGTTGTGAATTGGGGGAAACACAACCCGTGGCCATCAATAATAAATTAAAGACAGTTTCATATCAATTTCCTTGGTAGGATTAAAACTAGGAGACCTTGAGCAACACTTCTTTAAAAAAAATAAAAAAGCAAGTGCACACAAAGTAGAAAGGATAGCAGAAAAAGATAGTACAGTAGATAGAATTAACAGATATAATAGAATTAATACTATATTTTGCTCTCAACTCTGTTACTCAGATTTGTGTCAAGTTACCTTAACTGCAGGTTCTGAAGCTGTGGTTTCTGTGGCCATATCGGAAGCAATACTTTTGGATAGGAAATGTTTCATTAATATGGATTTTTAGTCGTTCCTTCCATGTTTACTGAACACCTTTAGTTCACTCTGTTTCTCAGCTTTGTCCACATGCTGCACCAAATGATTATGGGAGCTTGTGGAAATCTGCTTAGACTCAGGGCTCTGCAGGACCAGCGAATGGATGAGGTGCTTAAAAGCCAGACAGAGTGTTTTTTTTAGTATTATTATTTAAATTTGCCTCAGCTTTTAGAAATGACAGAGAATAACACCTGTGAACAGGCAACACATTCAAAATAAATCCCCCATTCAAACTGTTGTAGCTCACTACAATATTGAGGGTGCTCTGCCAGTGAATACAGTTGACCCTCCCTGCTCTGCACTTTTTTGTGCTACAGTCTCTGGCTGCTCTCTCCATGCCAGTGCTTTATTGCTTACACTTTCTCCAGGGCTGTTTCTTTCTCTCTCTTTTTTTTCTGTGGCAGCCCTCTGATGGAGCACGAGCCCACTCAATTCACTGTGAAAACAACAAAAGAGGATGTAGGCTCTGTCTTTTTTTAATGGACTCCTTCTTACCTGAAATGACACCAGCTGACGATTTCACTGCCAGCCTGTCTTGGCTGCTTATTCTCCACCAACCTAGCTGCCTGTTAGGCTGAACACCAGGCTAGGTATTTAACAAGCTAACATTTTGCAGATGGACTTGGCCACACAACAGTCTTACCATGCATTGGTGCTTTCCAGGCAAATAGTCTCAGAAAATAAGGAAATAACCTTGCCTGTCATTTTCAGGTTCATAATTGTATTTCTGGTATCTACTGGATCAAAAATGGCAATTTGATATGTTCCAACAGCAATCTGATCTGAAACCAGGAAGAAATTAAAATCAGCAACCAAGATATGTTTCCATGATGTTAGCATGTAGCTACATATAGCAGTGTAGGCTAATGATGTAACCATTTTTAGTAGCGTGCCTGAAGCAGAGGATCCTATAAAGAAATCCTTGTCAGCTTGTCTGAAAAGTAGAGCAAAACATTAAAAACATTCTAAATAACATACCTCATTATTTGAAACTTTTAATTTAATAATAACATTTGGTATTGAAGCTTTATTCATATGACAGAAAATAATGAAAAGCATAACAAGTCCCCGAGTGTTTGTGTTTTCTTTGCATCTGAAGAACCCTTGGGATTAGGCAAATTACCGCTAATGCAAAACTTATCATTTATATACTTATAATTAGTTTTTTGCAAATGGTGATGGAAACAGCCATGTTCTCTTTGTCTTTTGCTGCTGCACAACTGATGTACCATTTGTTTTCTGAATATTTTTCTACATCAGATCAATAGCCCTCAAGTTTGACTGTAGGAAGTATAAAGTGCCATGGAACCAATAGAAATACTCAAGTAAAGTAGAAGTACAACTGGTAAAAAAATCAACCAAACCAATAAATGTTTCAGTACCTACTTTTTTCATACTGGAAATCATACAGAAATTCTGAGTACTAAATTTCTACCCTGGTTCCACTGCTTCAAATATTGGTAAAGCTTCTGAGTTCCTAAAAGGTCCCTTGATTCCTGGAAAGTTTTCTGAAGTTTGGATTTATTTGTCAGAGTCCTGCTGGCTGACTAGCTGAATGGCTATTTCCCTTTCTGGGTGGCAGCAGAAGATACACAGCAGCCTGATCAGGATTCATGGCACACGTCTCAGGGATGCGTAATCGTTCAGCTGTGGACCCAACAGGTCAGGGTCTGACTCAAGGGTCCTTTCATGGTCGCTAACCTCAGCAGGGACATTGCATTTCAGCAGAATGAGGATCAGTTGAAAGCACATTACAGAGGTGGCCGCAGCATTGGGCTGGTGGTGATGATCTTTGACTGATCTGCCTTAGCGGCCTCTTGTGTGAGATTTATATCAGTCAGGAGCAGTGACTTTTTCTGCACATTAGAATGAGTTTATTTCACTACAGCCGAATAAATTTGAATTAATCCCTCAAATGCTAATGTCATTATTCCCCCGTCTGCTGCTTTTGGTGCATCACTCAGAACTGAAAACAGTTCAGAGGTCTGTCGACAAAATTAAGCTCTGAAAATCAACAGACAATTCGACCAAATTGGTCACTCTTACACCAATATATGCAATTTCACACTACAGCAGATAACTACTTCCAGATTTTAGATTTGCCCAGACTTCCAGTCATTTTGGTCCACAGTCATGAGCAGACTTTTCTTAAAGGATCTAAAAAACCCAATCCAACATCAATTCGCAATCATGCAAAAGTTCCTTACAATTTATCTTGCTGCGTAATCGTCAAACATTCAAACTTAAGTCGTGCACTATAATAATGCAGATTATTTTTGTCTTTGCATCTGTGGTTACAAACAGGAACTGCACATGATTACAGCCTACCTGACTGCGTAGTCAGTGATTTTGGCCCCAGATAACAAGCCAAAAGCCACCTGTCACAGCGATATGATACACCGCTGGATGGCATCAGTTTAAAACACTGCAATAACTTAACATGGGGAGCTGGAAGGTCCATATAGGGCAATTGATCCAACAGACCCCAAAATTTTTACCAAGGAGCCAACTTTTTGCTTCCCGTATGAATGTTGTGCCAAACCATGATTTTTTTTTCTAAAACAAACCACAGGCTTTTGTTGTCTGAACCTAGCCGTGTGCTTTTGATGCACATGGAAATAACTGTAAATATGATGTGTTTTACCAACATTGTATGTTTATTTTGAAAAAGACCATATGCATCTAATGAGCAGAAACTGTACATTTCCTGTGATAACGGAAGTGTATTTTTTAAAGACACAACAGCACTGACAAAGCAGCGATAATTGTGGTGAATATATACAAACTGTGGTGCATTAATTTTTTATAGCAATATACTAACAGTGCATTAGAACAGCATGTGGTTTTCCCAAACTATGTTAATACGCACAAGGGCAGGCCCCCCTCTAGCCCAGTGGGTGTAGCACATCAAGCTATTTAGTATCTGTAAAACCCCCAGAAAAAGAATAACTTCTTTATTTTAATTAAACTTTAGCAGTTTAATTAAAGCACAACAATGAACAACAACCTCACACAAACTCATGGATGGCCAAAATATCTTAAAATATCACTGGAAAAATGTGGCTGACATAATGTAATAGTTGTGTTTAAACGGTGAACTTTAACAATCAAAGAAATCAAGACTTTTGCAAAGACATTAACTTATTGATTAAACAGTTAATTACAAAAGAGTATTTTCAGGGTTTTGTTTCCCAGAATAAATCAGGGTGATTATGTTCTCATATCATCTGTCACACTCTCCAGTCAGGTTTTCAGCATTGAAGTGCTGTTCATATTTTTTTTTAGAATAGCCAATTTTTGCTAATTACAGGTGAAAAAAAAGTAAGTTAATATTTGTTCCTGACTAACTCTGATGGGACTGTAAACATTACCGTTGGCATATTGTTACATGGTTTTCAGTGCCCATGAGGGTCTGGAAACCTGTGTCTGTGTGTGTTTTACCAAACACTGGGAAAGAGTATGGGCGTGTGTGTCTGTGCACCTTTGTATATGTGAATGCTTTGATAAGCTTTGAGACACACTGGGGAGCCTCTCTTCCCTCTGTCCCTCAGCCTGGCAGTAATCGCTGATTAGAGGCTCACCTCGTCTCGCCACATTGGAAGGTTTTTCTCCTGATACAGAAAACGTGCCTCATTTGAGCTGTCAGAAAGCCATCGACTGACGTGCAGCCACTTTTCTTGGCTTTATGCAAGTCGTGGATCTAACTAACTATGACTAATCAAGAACTGTTCTTAAGTAGAAATTTGAGGTAGTTGTACATGACTTGAGTATTTCAATTTTATGCTATTTTTGTACTTTATTACATCACGAGAGGCAAATTGCACATTTTACTCCAGTACATTTTTCAGATCACCAATATACCATGTCATTGCTGCCAGTGGGTCTACATTGGAGTAAGTTGAAAGCCCAATATGTGTCATACTGACACTACAAGGCTGCCATTTGCAGGTATTAGACACCGCGGGGCACTGACTAAGCTGCTAGACCAGAGCTGTGAACATGGCACTGCAGCAGATGAGTATGCTTTTGTTTGTTTTCTAATGTGCTGTAGTTAATGACAGACAGGCTGCTAAACCAGTTAGTAAACAGTAGAATGCAGCATTAAACTTGGTGCAAAAAAATCCCTAAATTCCACCAGGTCCATCAGTGGTGCGTTACAGCCACTGCCACGGCACGGCACGGCCTCTTAAGCTGAGTGCGGACATTCTAGACTATGCTTGCGATTCCACTGTGCCGCTGAACATCTCAGCAGCGTCCCAGATGCGCCTCCTCTCCCTCCCCTCTTTGCTCTGTGTAAAATATGCACTGAGTCTATATATGCCGGAGACAGACAGCAGCTGTGTCAAGCCGCACAGAGTAGATCGTACCAGGCAGGAAGTTGAGTAGCGTTGCAGCCGGTCAATTTTCAAAATAAAACACTTGGCACGGACTCAGGATCATGTTTCACTTAACCAATGTTACATGAAAAGTATCTCTCCCTCTCCTTCCTCTGTATTCTGTCCAGCAGGAGAATTATTGCTCCTGCTAACAGGCATTGTAAATGAAACAGACAGAAGTAGATAATAATTAAGATCAGCACTGTATTTTAACAAAAACATAGTTATTATCCCCTACGCGTTTGTTCGCGTTGTTCATAATTGAATTATTATTTATTAATTTGTATAATTATTCAAATGGACATGTTTTTAACAAAAACACAGACACAAATCTGACTGGATTTTTTTAAACTTATCTGTATAGTTATCAATATGAACTTGTTTTTTGTTTTTTTTTACTGAAACATGGATGAAATTATTTTATCTGCTTTGTTCCCAGCTGGACTGTGGGATGCAGCACAAAAAAGTGGGCAAAAACATCAATAAACATAATTTAAACAGACAGAAAATGAAAGGATATATACTGTATATGTGGCCTACTCAGCCATGAAACAATCTCAAAAGTCTACGAAACACAAACAAAAAAAATCAAGGGAAAATGACAAAATAAGTGCAATATCAGCAAGTCTACAGTATCAGCTGACAGGACACGCTCACAACGCTTACGGTGGGATATAGGGCTGTGTGGAGGGTGGAGCAAAAGAGCACCGCAGCTGTAATCAACATGCTGCTGGTGGAATTCAGGGGTAATTTTGAGTCATTGCATAGCGCCAGCAAGGGAGTTAGAATTAGCACATCCACCTGGGTATCATATTTCTATCACTGCCAATTGAAGCCCATCAGAGCTGGAGCCCATAAATAACCCAGACTACTACGGAGGCATTTGTCCAAGGAGTGAATACTGATTGTAACCTTTCCCATTAACTACTAAAGCCAGATGTTAGTGGTTGTAAGTGGATTTTTCATCGAGTGGGAAAGAAGCTTAGGTATTCTGTAAGAATGTGAAATGCTCAGAGGGGTACTTCATTAAAATGTGGTAGAAGAGAGTGAAGAGAGTGATGCTTAAAGCGTGGAACCAAAAATAAAAACGGACGCTCTTCTTTTTTCCAGCCTTGTGTTGAAACTCTGGTTTGCTCTTCCATGTGTGAAAGTTTGACTTTCCACCTGCAATGCAATGCATCTTATCATCCCAAAATTCCCTGTGGTTTGGGGTGTTCGGTTTCGTCAAACATGCTGTACAATGCAGTCTTATTTTTTCCCAAAATATATTCATATGAGGAAATAGTTTCAGATTGTATCATAATAAGACCAAATGCGGATTCTCACTGCCTGGTCTGTTTTGCTATGACACCTCCTGGCCCTTTATCAATCTCCATCCAGACACCACTGACACATCAACCTCTTGACTGCATTGTGTTGGGTGAGGGAATAATGGGCAGGAGGTGTGCATCTATGTCTGTTATTTACTGTCTGGAAAAGATATATAAACTGCTCAGTCATACAGTTAACTTGCCACAGTCAATTCAGACCCAGCATACAAACAAACAAGACAATATTTTGGTACAGTGAAGTAGGTAATTTGCCCTTATGGCCAATTTAGCACAATGAATTGCATAACATCCACTCATTGTACTTTTATAGAAGCATGTAACAATGCATGTTCATACTGATGAAACATTGACTATATTAGAAGAACTAACCAAAACTTCCCTTGAGAACAATAACCTAATGTTGTAGGTCATTACACCCATGGGGCACTGGTCAAATCCCATTCAGGTTACAATCACGAAATCCTCCTTAAAATCCCTCTATCGTTTACTTCCAGCACTTCTACAGGCTTTTTATAGGAATATGAGATCAACTAAAATGTTGAATCTGCTTAGTGTATTAGTAAATCCGCTGAATAGCTACACCATAAGAGGGCAACTAAAACCAGGATTTTGGAGATAAACCCGCAATTGTTCAGCTTAAATTTAACCCTATTGTCAGCAATCCCAAGAGATATGAGGTAGTCTGATGCACCTTCAAAGTCCTTTATCAAAGCATGAGGAACCTTAGCGCTTTGACTTAGGCGACTCTTTAGGACTTTTAATTCACATCACAGTGCCTCAGACCCCATGGGACTGCTGCCACACAGGGTTGTGACCTTAATGTAAAGTGATTACTTACCACATCTAAAACAGCATCTTATTAAGCAGAGATTTCCTGGCATCCTGAAATAGTCTGACATATAAACCTTGGTTTTATCCAGCTTTCGAAGATGTAAACTCAATTACTTGGTTAAAAGTGATCAATTACAATGGTTTATTCAAATTTTAAGCATTATTTCATGATTGCTGCACATTTACTCCAAGTATTAAGTTTTCTCTTATTGACAAAGTGGCAGCAGATGGATGTTGCAGTAGAAACAGACCTAGTTCTTGGACATGCATTCTCAATCCAGTTGCCAGAATAAATGCTGGCAGTGTAAATTTCTGCAAACTGTGATTATGTTACATATGTACGTTATTATGTAGCGGATAGGCTGAGACTTTGCATTTCTTTATGTGGTACACGTTTGGTTAGGTAGGGCTGCGGGTTCATGCCGTTGACCCAACATGAGTCGACCATGGTCTCATGCCGGGCCAACAGTTGGCTTTGTGTTTCACGGCCTATAGAGACAGAGTGAGGAGTTCAGACATCTGGAGGGAACGTGGAATCGAGCTGCTCCTTGTAAGCATCAAAAAGGGCCATTTGAGGTGGTTCAGGCATCTGATTAGGTTGCCTCCTGGGTGCCTCCGGTAAGAGGTTTATCAGGCACATCCAACTGGTAGGTGGCCCCATTATAGACCTAGAACCTTCTGAATCTCCATTTCCAGGCCTATCTTTTGGCCTGGAAATGCTTGCCGCCCCACAGGAGGAGCTGAAAAGTGTTGCTGGTGAAAGGAACATGTAGAATACTTTGCTCAGCCTGTTGCCCCCATGGCCTGTACTGGGTAAGGGAATAAAAAATAGATGGATGAATGAATGCCCTGCTATTCTCAGTGCAAAGACTAAGACCCAATTTCCACCAGAATACCAAAAACTCACTTTGTGCTGCCTCATTTGAATGAACCCTCCATCTGCTTGCCCTCCCACCTGTGCACCATGTGCTTGGCACCAAAACACCAATCAAAGCAGATTTTAAGGTAAAAAAAAAAAAAAGCAGTCAGAGTACTGGTCACGCTGGTAGTTGCACTGACATGAAAACAGGGCCCTTAGTTTCTTGTTTTCTTTGTAGAGCAGGCTGTATAGTTCTATTTTAGCAACTGTTGCCTGACTACACCCTGTTTTAAAAGCTAAATTTGAAATTTAACTGTAGATCTTTCATTATGAGACCATAAAGAGAACACTTGCAGTCCTTTTCACTGCCACACACAACCCACATCGCAGTCCCCATATTGCTTTGACTGCTTTAATTTCCTGAGCATTTCTAAACACCTGCTCTAAACACCGGCAATACATTTGGACCTGCCCCCCCCCCCCTTGCCAGTGAGCTGTGCGGTCTGAACGCCTCATTGGCTTTATGATGATTACATTTTCCGAGATAACCTTTTCTTGCTTTGCACAGATGTCAGTAATTTGGGGGGCAGTTTTGTCACAACCGCTCATTTTTGGTATTAGTCAGGGCCCCTTTGGTATCCAGCATCACCAGAAATCAGTGATGGGTGTGTGTAAATGAAAACTCATCTCATCACCATCTGTGCTTGAAGGTTAGATGACAGCAAAGTGTAATGCACACAATAACACGTGTATATTGTCCTCTGCACTATAGCATATGGTACATACATACATATATGTGGCATACTGCATTTGAATGTATCCCCTTTTGGTGTTTAACACTATTTCATCTAATACCTAGTTTTCTCCACATTTCTCTCATCCACCTAATTTTCTCAGTGAGCTAAAAATGGTGGAAGCTGCCTTCTAATGACCTATCCTCTCATGCATATTTTATGTAATGTTCTCATTCACATTTGAAAAGAGGCTAATTCACAGCATAAATATTTGATATGGACCTTTTATATTCCCACCTCCCACATTTCAATTAACTGCTAAATGTATCTTTGGGTTCAGAATTTACAGCTTTTCTAGCCACCATGGAAACCATTCTCCTCATTACCTTTATGTTTGTTATGCTACCATAAAAACAGGCAACACAAAACATTAGTAAGATTGCGTTTTCCCATTGATTAACCTTTGAAAACAACTTCAAGTCATCCCTGTTGACCATGTTAAGCACACCTCACAGGCCATGAGTACACTTTGATTTTCTGGAGACTGGGAGTCGAATGGTCACAGCTTTATATGCCGCGAGGCAGCTTCATATCTTACAGTACCCCCTGTGTCGGTTTTACTGTAAGACCAAAGGCGTGGGAGGCCACTGCACCTCATCAATCAAACTAGGAGTAATCAGACACAGATTGCAGCAAATCGCCCAGGAGGATGGGAATCGATGTAAAGCAAAATTAACCCAGGGACAAAATTGACAAAGATGAAACAACTGGTACAAAATTGGATATGAATTCCAATTATGATAAATACCATGGCTCAAGGTGCAAGGCCTTGTTTGCTGGCGCTGGATTCTTTGAAGGACGCCAAGTGGAACTGTTCTGCATGGGTTGATATGGAATACGGAGCGGTCTCCTGGCCAATAAGAAATAAAAAGTATCCGTGTTCACCTTGTAAAGTGGAAACCCAGCTTGGATTCTCAGAGCTCCAAGTAAGAACCAGAGGGTAGTATGATACTGCAGGTTATACTGCATGCTTTAACATGAAGAAAGTACACGGAGGAAAACATTCTTAGAGAAAACAGAACAGTTAATGAACACACTGGACCATTTAGCAACTAAAGAGACAAATATTTTCCTCAGGAGGTAATGGGGACTGAATTAGAGCTAAAAACAGTGATATTCATCAGATTGATGAAAGCTAAAGTTGTTCTGCTAGATTCTGAATGGGCAACTGTTTGCAATTATGACCTGATTCTTTGATAATATGTTGGCTTGTTTCTTGGCATCCAAAAAAATAGATTAAAGCAATTTAACCAGACAGTTCTTGTGCCAAGACCTAAAGGTTTTGGAAGGCACTGTCTTATAGTCCTGACAATGTGGGTCTCCAGATCATAAAGAATTTATTGGTAAATGCTAAGTATCGACAGATAGAGAGTCTTTGTGTAGTGCCGCCCTATTGTGCTGTGATTGGCTAGTACTAACCCTAACCACACACAGCATATAGACCATTTCAAACCTGACAACTTTTATAATTCCTGTTGGAATGTTTTGCAGTTCATGCCAATGACATCAGCTGACAGGAAGTAAACATGGGCACACGGCTAGCAGTGCAATTCCATGGATGTAAAAAGGGACCTGGATATAGTGTTTGAAGCAGACCTCCGTTTATACATACAAAAGTCGCATGAGGTGCATGAAGCCAAAAAAGAGCTCTATTTCTGCGGTATTAAATTACGTGGATCCTCCGCATAACAGGACCCAAAGAGCAAGTGCAGTAGAGACTAACAGCAGCGATCAAGTGTTGCTAATTTCTATTGGCCAAACGGCTGACTTTCAGTTTAGCACTCTGCTAACTTGAATGGGGATGGAGTAATTTAATCGTACAACTCTTGTCGACTGTGACACACCAAAAGATAATCCACTGATATACAGATGTCAATGGAGGTCTATGTGAAAATGTCTTTTTGGGCCCCATGGCGTCATGTGACAGGCCTGGGCATTGTATTTCCATGCTTATCCACTATGTAAAATTGGCTTCAAAGCATGGTACTGTTCCTTGGGGCTTGTGCAATTGCAGTGAAACGATCAACAGTCACAGTAGAGTAGGGCGGGACTGGGTGAAACACTCTGGTTTGATGGATACATTCCCACATTTGCCACATTTTTATGAGGTCTTTGTGTAGACAGACAACCTATTTTGCGATTTGTTTCAGAGCTCTTGTTTGCCAATCCTGTTCATGTTGAAATGCATTGCTTAAGTTTCTGGATCCAGACCTTTAGAATCTGCTCTCTTCATTAAGTTCGAGTTGACTGATGGAAACAGACTATAACAAGTTTAAAATTCTGTCCAATGTCAGAAAAGTATTTATGACATACTAAACAATTCTCACAGTATCGTTTCAAGAATTTCTGTAGAATTTTATAATTTTCTGTGTAAAGTCCTTTAACTCTTCAAACAGTATTGAGACCAGCATATAGGACACTTAGCTGCTACAGGTTTTCAAGGATGTCATGCTGTATATTCCTTTCTGATTATGAAAAAATACTAATTACTCATACTCATAAGACATGATCAGAATTTACGATATTTTTAAAGCTTATATCAGCACAACTCTGACTCGCAGTATGTCAATATTCCCAAGGAAACTGGAAGCCTTGACAGGTTTCTTAAGCCTGAATAGAACTGAGCCATCCTCTCTATCTGTGACAAGCCACTGAACCCCGACCAGTTAAACTGATCCTTTCTAGAGCCGAGTTCTGCTGTGCTCTTATCTGAAGGAGTGTGTTGATGTGACTGTGTCATGATAATGAAGTTAGGGCCACAGAAGCCTGTCTCAGTGACTGAGTGATCGCCTGAGGGCTTCTGCCACCACCCTCATTTATCACAGCGATGATAGTTCTCTCTCCCTCTCTCTCCGTCTCTCCATCTGTCTCTCTTTTCCCATTCCCAGTCCCTGCATTTGCATTTGTACCCTTTCAGCTGTTCATTAACACTTGATGAATGCTGCTGTGTAAAAAGGTTTCCTTAAAGTCATTTAGTTTGTGAGTCATGAATATTTTCTGCACACCCCACTCAACCCCCACCACACCTATCACGCGCTCTTTTTCTGGCTACACGGCTGCGACATGGTTTCTAATGCAGGTCATCTGTCAGACACCCACTCCTTATTATCTGTTACCTCTGTAGATGTAACACGAACCTGGGCACCAGCACCTCCTTTCACCCCCAGGCAACCTGAAACCTTTGACTATGGGCAGACCAGGGAGATTGGAGTGGACTGACATCACATCAACATAATGTCTCTTCACTTCCATCTCCCTTTGACCCCCAACACAGCAGAGGAGTGACACGCCTCCCCTCCAGAATCTGATTGGCCCCCCCGGTCCCTTCACCCAGAGTCAGAGGGTGATAGGTACTTGGCTGTTCAGCAGAGGTTGGACTAAGTCATTGTTTTGACAAGTAAAATTCAAGTTTTTACACTCAAGTCTTAAGTCAAGTCCTAAACTTTGAGTCTCAAGTCCTAGACAAGTCATAAAACACTTTTCCATAAATGTAATGCCAATATCAGACTAAATTTACAAAATTTGCATGTAGCATATTTGTTAAAGCAAGTTTCTCAAAATGTTGCTAAGCCATTAAGCTAATATTAGCTCAGCATTATGGACTACACTTTATTAATCAAAGGGTGGCTGGGGTGTGACTGCATCTTTTTGTTAATCTTTTATTATGAGCCTCCATGGAGCAACAAATATTCACCTGAGTGATTAGGGTCCAAATGCGTGACCTTCGCTCCACAATAATAAACCATATTTCACAGTTTATGGTAATAGTATATGGTTTGATTTGCAATTTTTTTTTTACAAAATAGCATGCCTTTCAAACCCACTTGCGGGTTTTGGGGTTCTGAGGGTAATTAAAATAATTGTTTACAACCATGTAAAGTTGAATGTTTCTTCCCTAAGCTAAAACTAAAACAACAACCTCCCCCTCCCAGTGCTTAAAAACATTATTTTAAGTGCCTTCCCTTAACAATCAGTCCCTTAACTTGCAACTATGAAAATATTTGCCTCAAATTACTTTCCTCGTGCAACTTCTAATGTAAAACAAAGTTGGAAATTTTACATCTCCATCTGTGATTTTTGTACATGATTGAAATTATTTTTGGTGTCATTTTTTTTCCAAATGGTGCTCAGTAGTGTAACTTCAGTTCTTCGAAGTTCTCTCCTGCAGCTTGAATAATTGTCGTCAGATTGGTTCAAAACAAGAGGATGTCAGAAATTAAGTGTTGACTTGATTGGAATACATAATGGTCATTTTAGTTTAATTGATTTGTGTCACCTGTTATTGGTGTTAAAGTCCATGTTGAATTGCTAGTCTTTTTTGTCATGCTGGGTCTAAAGTAATCAAATTTGTGACTCGAGGCTGACTCAAGTCCAAGTCATGGGACTTGAGTCCACACCTCTGCTGATGGATGGTATCCCCATCCCTCATGGACCTTTTCACATTTCATTTCATCTTTTTTTTTATTGGAAAGTCACTCAAACTGGCTCTGACTACAAAGAGATGCGAGGAACTAAAAAGAGACACAAAGGAACTAAAAAGAGACAAAAACAGCCACACAGAAATGCCAAACAAACACAAAATGAAAATGACTGCTCAAACAAAACAGTGTTTTGTGATTCCTTCTGTCTTAGATTTTTGTTTCTGTGGAGGAGAGGTGGAGGGACTTTTATCTGTGTCTCATAATCCATCCATGATTGAAGGCTGTTTGGAGTTACAGTGCAAATAGCTTCTATATTAGAATATTTAAACTTGTTTGTTGGGCTATAATTTATTACACTGAATAAACAATGTGACCGTTAATAATGTACAGTTTATTATTGTCATGAAAGGCTTAAATGAGCTACAACACATTTTTAATGATTTACAAATGTGTTTCCCTTCCATGGAACTATGCCCCAGTTTGCCCTCTTTCTATTCAGAAGTTTTTGTCACATCATCTCTGCTCAGTCTCTTTTTTTTCCTGCCATCTGCCACTCCTCTTCAGTCACTTTCTCTGTCATCTCTTTCTCTCTTGCTCACTTTTTTGCCTCTTGCTGCTCTTTCTCCTCATCTGGCCTGATTTTGCACTTTGCAGCTGCCATTAGTCTAAAGTACCGTCTCTCATGCATTAACCATTTGCCCATATTGGCTCCCATTAGATCTGCCATCTCTCATAGAGGAAGAGCCGAGGTGTTGGAAGACAGACAGGCAGTGCAGGTGCCTGATGCTTTTACAACAGCCACAAGAAGGCAAACCATCTTGCGCTTATTAACATCCTGCTCAGTCATACCTTCAGCAAAAGTCACCACTTTACAAGGGAAGGTTTCATATTAGCAGCGACAGAGGAACAAGATGAAACACTTTGGAAAGACGCAGACGCTAATTGTGATTGGTTGATTTGCTGCGCCGCTGCCAGATGGAATACTGATTAAGGGACTGAGGCTTTTTGATGATGGGAACATGAATGTTAAAACATAATCACTTCCAAAAAATGACCTTTACCACCCTCCTGCACCTGTTGGCTCCCTCACTGACAAAGCGTTTTGATGTTTCACTTTGTGTAAATAATTAAAATCTTTATTCCAGCCATATCTACTCGCACTGCCAGTGTAATTTCGCAGATAGAGGCAAATGTTAACTTACTACAGTCTTATCAGCAGTATTGGGGGTTTATCACATAGCTTTGCTGTCAGGAAGATTCAACCTTTAAAATATAATCCACAAATATCTACCACAGACTATATTTTCAAAGGTAATGCTGCTCCATGGCCTTAAAATTTAACTTGACTGTCAATATTGTAAATATTGTAAAATAAACAGTCTGGAATTTGGGCTGGCATTAGAGATGTGGAAGATATGAAATAAGGATTCAAGCCTGAACTGTTTTGTTTTTTTGTCTTTGTACTCTTCTCAGGCATCTGACACCTGACAATTAGAGTGCCATTCTGCTACTGCTGATTACATTTGCAGAAGGTATAAATTAGCACTGATTACGGAAAAAAAAGTGACACAGTTGTTTAAGAAATTAATTTCAGGTGAGTGCCTGTATTTTTTTACCTAAATGGTGCATTGCAATTATTCATTTAAGCCATTTGCTTAAAACACTAGTTCTGTCCAATGCGAGCAACAAATAGCATCCAACTGAGAGACACCGCCTACACACAGAGTCTGACAACACATTCCAGCCTGTTCTCATTCAGAACTCGTAAAATAGCATCACTTTTACAGTGCTTTTGGCGTAAGATCACGATGCCAAAAGGCGCTTTTCGGAATGCAGCAGGATGGCATCAGATGAGAACATGTCGCACAGAACTGGTCGTGGTGTTTATACATGTCAGTGAACTGCCAGACAGCACATTCTGTGTCCGCATGAACAGGGCGGCGTCAGTTTGAAACACTGCTGGTAACAATGTAATTTGAAGAGAGCACCTAAACATGTACCTCCTTCCACTAATCCTAACCATCCATGACTTTGTTGCCTTATCCTAACCATTTGTGCCAGCATGTGCGTTTGTTGACATCTCAGCATCTCAGGTTGCCATTAGGGATGCAAATTATCGAGTAATTTATTAACTGATAGTTGTTTCATCTTATCGATCGATGATCGATTAATTGATAAGCGGCAATTTTTCTGAGAAGCTGAATTTCCTGCTGAATAGGTTCTATCTGCTGTAAACGTAACATAAAATGCTATCTTCCTTATGATATAAAGAAAAAATACAAATCATATTCCTTAATCTAATTTATTCTGGACTCACTTGAAGGCAGGGAATAACATTTTGGTAGCATATTCTGAATACAAAATATCAAAATATTACACAGGCTACTTAACATGAAAATAAATTGGGCATTCTCTCATCTGCGACATTGGAAACTGTTAATGGCAGCACCATAAAAAAAAATACATTCCTGAATAGAAGAATACAATTCTATGTAGGCTACTTTAACATGAATATAAATTAGTGCACTGTCTCTTAGCTGCATAATAAAATAATAAAATAAATTCTAAAAAGTAAATAAGGTGTCACATGTGGACTATTAGCAGCATTTATAATCCCCCTTAAACTGGGAAATGTGACAATATCACAATAACATTAGTAGACCAGGACTGTGCTGTTGTAGCTCTAGTGAACTTAAAATATAGGCTGCCTGATGACAGATGTGTCTTCCTTCGTAAAACAAAACAATAACATCCCCAGTGCTCCTCATCGCAGATATAGACCTATGTATTTTTGTTCAAGAATATCAGCATATCAACATGGTCAGGAGTAAGTCGTGTGCGCAGCCTGTTAACAGTTAGGCCAGCTGCTGAGAATACACGCTCAGAAGGGACTGATGTGCCTGGTATGGCCAAGTACTTTCGTGCCAGGTTAGCCAGCCTTGGAAACCTTCCTTCATTGACTTTCCACCATGTTGCGGGACTGGAATCAAGGAGTGGTGGTGGATCCTTCAGAAAGCTGTCCACTTCTTTTTCTACGTCATCGGTGCTCCTGGTGGTATAGTTTTCACCCATGAGTAAAGCATAAGCACTGCGTCTCTGAAGCACAGCTTCCTGGACTGGCACTGCTCCGACCATCTCTTGCTGGTCTCCAGCGGCATCTGCTGATGTGGAGCTCCCACGTCCGGCTTCTGCCTCTGCCAGCACTTCAAGAAGTTTGGCATGAGCTGCGATCCTCCTTGGTGGGGTCAGAAATCCCAGGTGCTTGTGCCTAGGATCCAGCATGGTGGCTAGCATTGGTGGTGTTGACGTCAGGTCATCAGAAGCAATCTGTGAAGAAAAAGATAATAAATTAGATTTAAATGTGATTTTGTTTTTAATCATCATTTGTTTTTAATAGGTTAAGTGTTTTATCATTTAATGAATGAACCACTATTAATCATAAATAGATTGCTTGATATTAATTATTCATATTAATTAGATAAGATAGTAGAAGCAGTTAAAAACTACAATTGTCAAACAATGTGCTTTGTGTGCAATGCATACAGTTAAAAATATCTGCAATAATTAAATTAATGGATTTAGCTCACCTTCATCCTTTCACCCAGTGAAGTGCGCACTCTGGATTTGAATTCCCCCACTTTGCTGGTGTCTCCCTCGTCTGTCTTGAGATGCACGTTGATCAGGCTGAAGGTGATGGGATACGTGTCTGATATGGACACCTCAGTCTCAGTAGACATGACGGTCGTTGCACACTTGAGTGTTTCCAGCACTGGCGCCACATCCTCCATCAATTGCCAATATTCATCTCTCAGCTCCAGCGTCCTCGCGTCTGTGAGTTTGGTCACTGTGCGGTCTGATAGTACAGCAGACACGGCCCACCGCTGCTCTGTTAGTCTGTTAAACATTTCACTGACTGAATTCCACCTGGTTTTACAGGATTGGATGAGTTTATGAGACGGCAGCTGCATTTGTCTGTTTTGCTGCGAGCGCTTTGTTTGCTGGATTGCTATGATTAAAGTGTTGTACGAGTCTGCTAGCAGCTACAATGACTCGGTTAATGTAGGTAGCGAAACCATCGTTAATGTCTAGCTGCAGAGTGTGGGCAAAACATGGAACTGAGTGCCAATTGACTCGTGTGGGACTGTTCGCTGAGACGATATTCTGTGCATTGTCGTGTACACAAGCAACTACACGCCCCTTGAGTCCCCATGTTTCCACAGCCTGGTTTAACTTGTCAGCTAAATTGTCAGCCGTATGCCTCACTGTGATGCTCTCTGTGAGTAGGACTGCTGACATTACTTGCCAGTCCGGTTCAATGTAATGGCATGTAACTGTGATGTAGCTTTCTGTATTCAAGGAAGTCCAACAGTCTGTTGTGAGGGCCACATTCGCGGTTGCAAGTTGTGTTTTCAACGCCTTCTTCCTCGCATAGCTTGCTTCCACGCGGGTGGTTGTGGTTGTTCTGGAGGGGATATTGTACCCCGGCTCGATGTACTTTATTACCTCTCGAAATCCCTGTCCGTCAACGACATTTATCGGCAGCATGTCTGTAGTAATCATGTTACATATCCGCTGGGTAATGCCCTCTGCTTTCGTGGAGTCACATACCCTCCGTCCCAACGCTGTGGTGATAGTAGGCTGAGAACCACTCGCTGCTTGTAGCACGGCTGAATGTGACATATTTAGGTGGTAATTCAGCGAAGTTGTGGAGTTGTTGTACTTTAAAATACTTCCACATATTGTGCATTTGGCGTCGTTGTCGTCATTAATCAGCTTAAAGTGGCTCCATACTGCACTCCGTTTTGCCCTCTTCATCCTGTTACTGTACCGCTTCTGGTTTGTCTGTTGTCGTCAGAGCCCTGCTTCGCTTGTGTTCCCGCGTTCGTGTCAAGTACGTCTGGTGTCAAGCGCTCCCTCACGTGGACTAGCGGGGAATTACGCGTTCAAAACGCAATTAATTGCAATTAATATATTTTAATCGAGTAATTTCTTATCGACAATTAATCGATAATCGATTAATTGTTTGCATCCCTAGTTGCCATGTGCTGTTGTTGCCTAAACATAACGATGTGCCGCGTAATCCTACCATGTGCTGAAGCTGACATCTCGGTAGTGGCATCTGGGAACGTACAGAGCAGACACAGAAGGATACCTAGAGTATAATGTGTAGATGCAGAAGTCGACTGCAAAACGACAATATTTTACAAGTTTGGACCACTCGATCAGTGACCTCCCACATCAAAATGTGATGGACTAAGTACCCAGTTTTGGATTTTAAGGAACTGTGTCTCAATTAATGCAAAACAAAAAAAGGGGAATCATGATCTGCATACTTTTTTTTTCAGCAAAGAGAAAAAAAAGAGCAAAGATAAAAAGAAACTTTGTTTTTGGTTTACATCCTTAGCTTCAGGCAACAAAAGCATGTGGTTACATTTAGGAAAAAACATCATGGTGTGGCTTGAAATAAGTGCCTTTCTCACTAACGCATTATAATGTAACATGTCACTTGCATGGTATGTTAAATATGCCAGAATGCAATTTAGTTTTTAACAAACTAAACTGACTTTTGGCTTCACACCGGACATGAACAGCAGGCTCCAAAGTCCAGAGTTTGTTTGACCCATCCACCTCCCCTCCTGGCACTGCCTGGGTAATCTCATATGGGTGCATACGCCTGTGCATTAACCAAGAGTCAGTATTTGGTGAGCTGGGAGCGAGACTGGTTTGCATTTATCAGAACTTCATGTTTATACATTTTCAAAACAGTTAGTTTCAAATAGAAGAAAAGGTCCTAATGAGGGCAGGAGAATTTAATGAAACCACCCCCAAACAGTGACTGTCTAACCATATAGCTCACCAACTGTAAGTAATGTGAAAGGGGCCATTTATACTGATGAACCTTTAAGAGAGTTATCACCCAAATCTACAGCTGCTCTCTACTTAAATGGGATTTACAGAGAGTTTCAGCTTATGTTTAGCTGTCCAATCTACAACTTTACTTTTATTGGACTCACTCTCACTGCTCTCGTAGCAAAGTTTTCAGCCACAGCTGGCAGTTGTTGGCTGCAAAGAGGCTCTAAAAGCCCACTGTGTAGCTTACAGACACAGTAAGACACTAGTTGGTCAAAATAGTGGAGCATTTAGAGCTAGATGGTTTCCTCAGTACTTGGTGGAGACCAAAAACAGAGCTAAAAGAGAGTGACTACTGGACTTTTTTCAGGTGAACACAAACAAGACTCGAAATCAGGCATATCTAAAGTCGCAGTCACTAGTGGCTCTCAAACCAATTTTAAATGGCCCTCAGCTTGACTTTCAAAATAAAATATATGTGGCCCTCCACAATCAAGCAAGATCACTTTGCGTTTCCCCCTTCACCTCATAATGGTAGGACTATCAACAGTTTGTAGACATATATCAAGTAGGAACAATGCAGGCAGGACTGATGTGCTTTCAGAAACAAATGGTAAACAGGGAAACAGATTAGTTACCCAATAGCAGAAATTTCCTGCTGGGTAGCAGATATGTCGAAAATTGAGAGATGTTAAGTCAACAGTGAAGAGGTTAAATACTTTATCACTGAATGATGAAAAAGGTGCATTTGTTTTATCTAATCTGGCCCCCATTCAAAAAAGTTTGGACACACCTGCTCTAAATGAATGATAATATAGCTCTGCAAGTTCTGGAAGTATAAATAAGCCAGTGTTTGCAAACAAGTTCACCAAATTAACCTAGAATGTGATGATATGTCAACAATCAACTCAAGTGGACAAAAAAAACTGTCAATTTCAGTTTTAATTGCTTATAATGAACAAGAAAGCCAAAAGAATGCTATAATAGATTTAACACATTAAAAATCAAGCTTTTGTTAATTTTTTATTGCCAATTTAGTTGATGTGCCAGCAGAATATGGCTGTTATGGGTATATTAGTCAAACATCGTTGAATACTACATTAAAAACACCACATCCACAGTGATGGTACAGAACTTGCAAGTACTGGCATGAGATATTTTATGAACACTGAAAAATGCACCAAAAGAAGTAAACTTAGTATAGCTGGCAGCACAAACTACAGATTTAAAAGTTGTTCCTTCAAGTTCCTCTGATTTTCTTCTAAATTTAAAATGGAAAATTAAAAAAAATAAAAAATCTGCAAATGGTTGATTTAAGTCCATGTCCAAATGTGTGTGACATTTTGATAAACTCACTCACAAGAGATTAAGAGGCTTTGTTACTTTCACACAATGTCTGACAAACTATTTATAATAAGCCATGAAGTAATGACAATAAATATGTCCTGGAGGATAATCTGGGCACATTTGCAAAATAGAGTCATCAAGTAGAAAATAGAAAAGGTTTGACTGGAGTAAGACTGCAGTGTGGGCGTTGTGTAGTTACAGGATTTTCTGGTGTGACTGCCACAGTTAGCATGTTGGATTAAGCACAGTGAGCTCCATAGCCTGCAGCCAAACAAACAGAAACACCCTGGGATAAGCTGTTGTAACTGAGCAAGACAGCGTTGTCATTCTTTGGTCAACTCTCAATTCCTGCTTCATCAAAATATTTTAAACTTAAATCATTTTGCGGAAACACGGCGCAACTATAACTGCATTTTTCTTTCCCGTGTGAAATGAAGGGAGGATATGGAATGATGTCTCTATTTTGAGCTTTTGGTGCGCTGCCTTCCTCGCAAGGAGAATGTTTGTTTTCCCTTTGCTACTAAAACAGTCTCTTTGAATCCCCGCAGGACTCCGAGGCCTCCACTCTCCCAGCCTTGATATTGATGCAGTTTGATGTTCACATCTGTGTATCTGTAAGGCATTTTTTTTCTCTGGCTGGTTTCTCTGAGCACAATATATACTTCAGTATCCCTGCTGGAAAGATGATATAATTGGCCCAAATACAGTTATGGTTGCATCTTTTAGCTATCACCAATCAGGCATCATTAGTGCAAGCTAAAAGAAAGCTTACTGTGTGTCGGTGTTTCTGTACGAGCTGCTCTCTATCCTGTCATGCCTATTGAGAGGATCAAGAGTCTATCTCATCATGAGGTGCAACACAGAATTTCAGAGGCTTTCACACACACATACGCATTGTCTCAGTCGGAAATGCTATTAACCCACTGGCAAAGGGAGAAACAGGAGGAAGAGTTTGCAGAGGTTTACATGCAATGTTGAGTTTGGTTTTGATTGGCTCATGTTCAGAGGTGGTAGGTATGAGTGTGGCACAAAGCTTCTGTCTGTGTTTGTGTCTTTATATTTCACTACAAGAGTCTACCGTCATGCTAATGACTACACGAGGCTGTATTTAAAGGGATACTTTACCCACAAAAAGATCATTTGTATATCAGTTACACACCCCATGTTATGTTTAATTCACAAAGGAAACTTTGTTTTTCTTGCTTGCCTCAGTGGAGAACAAAGAATCCAAAAATGCCACATCTTGATGAATTGAAGTAAATGGGGGCCACATTTAACAAGAGCAAAGCTATACCAAAACATCTGTTTATAAGCTTTGATGCCACTGTAAAAGTATAATACAAGATTCATTTATCCAGTTACATGCTCAGTGCTCAGCGATCATGCATCTTCGCTACATTATAACTTTTTATAAAACTTCTGCAATAACCCTTAAAAACCAGGAGACATTACTTTTCTTGTGCTGCTTTTAGATGCCTTTTCCAAGTATTTTAACCCTTGAACCTTGAGTAAATTCATGCAATTTCTGAAATGTGCGAGGAATTAGTAGAGTTAGGATTTTTTTTTTAAGCCAAGGGAAAAAAAGAAAACCTAGAAAAAAAACTGTATTTTTAATTAAGAGTATTTATTTAAAATGATTTTACAGAATTATAATTTTTCAAGCACACTTTACAAGTGTATGATTACAATCAAGTCTTGTTTGTCTTGTTTGTTTGGGGGTTTTGGGTTTTGTTTTCTTCATCTTCTTTGGTTACTCATTACTTTTTTTTCTTTTTTTTTTTAAGAAATCAAGCCAATTTGCCCAGGTTTCAGTCAACACATGGATGAGTAATGAACCGGGGCACGCAATGTGTTAATACAGAGCATATATCATAAGCATAAATGAATTATATTTGTGTGAGAGTTTGTGTTTTAAACACGGACCTCTGTGTAATTTTTGCCACTTTTGGATTATTCATGCCAGAAGTGAGTTTTTCATAAATTCAACATAACATGGGGTGAGTAACTGATATACGAGTGATCATTTTGTGGATGAAGAGTTCCTTTAAGCACAGTGGTGCTTTGTGCTAAGTCAGCGTGCTCACAATGACAAAGCTAACATGCTAATGTTTAGCTGGTATAATGTTTACCTTGTTTGCCGTCATAGTTTAATGTCATAATATGCTATCTTTTGTTAATAATAATTAACTTTTAATGTATTTGTATTAACTAAATTGAAACTATGACCCGGAGTCTAAATAAGAGTTGTTAAACCTTTAAAGGTTTAAAGCTGAAATGAGTGTAAATAAAACCGATTTTAAAAGTTGGGGAACACAAGCCAGAATTGCATTGGGTCATATCACATGACTTTTTTCTAAATTTTGTATGCATAGAAGGCAGATGAATGTGCAGTTGATATGAGGGGCCATGATAGCTCATAGAGCCACATTGCATGATTTTTGTTCATGCAATGCAAGGCCGTCCTGATTAAAATTTAAAAAATGCTGATAAAATGAGAGTTACTACCTAACTCCAGCTTGTCAGTTACTGGGAAGTTGTTCAAGCTACCAGGCTTTAATATCGGATCAGGTAAAATTAAGACCAGTGGGACATCAGTTATGCTTTAACTTGCAGTGCACAATAAATCTGGTGAAATGTTATTAAAGAGGTACCTCGCTGAATGTTGAGTATTGAAGTTAAAACTATTGTCCTTTATGTATTTTTTTTGTTTGTTTTTAATGTGTCTGTCACAGGGGAGACAAAAATATTGCTGCAAAAAAGGTGTTTGTTATTGTTCACATTATAATGATTTGGCCTTTGTCCCTTTATTAGGACGTCAGACCCTCATTATTGGATCTCTATTTGATGAAAAACATACCCACTTCCTACAATGTGCTTTATTTAATCTTATCTGTGCAGACTGAAGTCTATCTACGGGGGTGAAAGCCAAGCAAACATCCTCGACATGTTTCCAGTCCATTGGAGGGAAAACACACAGCCATGCAGACAGCCGACAGCTGAGGAAGGTAATTTAACCGTTTGCTGCCTGAACGTTAAAGAAGAAAAGGGAACAATATGGTGATCTGGAATGAGCAGACATATGTTTTTATTCCCATGGCTGCTTGTCTGTTGTAGTGGCAGTTTTTATTTTTCTAAGTCACTAAAAAGTCATACAAATGGTGAATTTGTGAAAACTAAAAGGAGGTATTTATTTAGTAAAACTGTTCTCCGACGTGGTCCTTTGTAAACTAGGCTGTATTTTCTGAGCCCCTGCAGTCCATACGGTCATATCTGCAGATTAGTCTACATCAATGTTGGGGAGTAACTAGTTACATGTAACTGTTTACAGGTGTTAAATTACAAAATAAATGTAATTGTAATAAGTACTAGTTACTGAGGAAAAATATGTGTTAAAAATGGTTGCTGAATAAAATGTTGGGGATTACAAAGGGAAAACTTTTGGGGGAAAAAGTCTTTCATTACAAAGTTTATTTGTTGAATAAATCATCCATCCTGTTGCTTTACATCTTCTAGCCGTGTAGGATTGCCCTTTTTTTGGGACATTTTTGGGAAAAGCAGATGCAAAGCTGTTGAGACAAATTTGACATTTATGCACTTACATTTTTATGTCAGAAAAATAATCAAAAAGTAAGCAAATGTAATAAATTATATTACTTCAAGTAATAAGTAGTAATGAAGTAATTAAAATCTAACATGATTGCATTTTTAACAGGGTACCAGTAATCTGTAACCGAGGGGTTCTCAAACTGTTTTTGCCCTGCACCCAGGCCACTTGGAGAGAGGCTTTAGTCACTCTTGCTGTGTCATAGATCCCACAAACAACTTCTTTAATAATTCATAGGAAGATTTTAACCATTTAAGTGCTGTTGTTCTCACCACTGTATTCTGAAGACGTTGCTGTTGGAAATGTCTCTGCTTTGTACAGTGGTGTTTAACATTTTCATGCTTTACAAATCAAACCAAAAGTCAAATCAAACACATGGGCTTCATGGATTGGGAGAAAATGAGGCCATATTTCTCTGTTTGAAAACTGTTTTCTTGGTCAACTTTTCTTGTCTTTGCACATTTGGATAGTGACATCCTCACCGCAGTGGTGACGTAATGTACGTTGACAGAAGACGCTGAAGTCTCACTTTCTCAAACATGAACACAGATTAGCTGTTAACTAACTCGCAAATTTTGAACGTACGCCTCTTAGACAACTCTTGAACTTTGACATGTGATGACATGAATACACTTGCCAGCTGTCAGCGTTGCCATGACATCGATGTCAGACAGAGAGAGGATTATGTTTAAGGTTTAGTCTCAGGCCGTGATCACTGTAACTATCTCCAAATACACTGTATTCAACAAAGCTAACAATTTATTGATAAGTATAAAATTTTTTTACATTTTTTCAAAGTAGGAAACCTACACCTCATTACACTGTATTATTGCATTCCTAATATGATACAGGTTGTGGGTTGGTTCTGGATCGACTTGCCATCGACTCGGGTCCAGACTGTATCCTATTACTTTTCAAAAGTAACCTTCCCAACACAGTTCTGTGTGGGAGATGGGGAAACATGCAAACTCCACACAGAACAGACTTTGAATTCTCCTTTTTTTGAGGTCCTGGTGTGAGCCACACTGAGTCCCCGTGATGCTCTACACACATATTGAATTTCTTGATGAGCATCAGGGCCTCCAATGAAAATTAAATACCCCCTCAAGTGTTCATAGTCCTGGAATAGAAGTAATCCCAACAATTCTCTCTTGTTCCATCTCTGTGTTTTGAGAAAAAAGGGTGAGAAGCTGATTAAAGAGACAAAGACATTTCTGGCTTCATGACAATGAAGCTCATCCCATCTCAAACTAATCTCTTTAATTCTCTCCCTGAGAGACCCAACCTCCCCTCGCTGACCCATCACACCCTCTCCCTCCCATCCTTCATCCCCCCCTCCCTTTCGTTCTCCCTCATCCCTCCTCAGTTTTAATACCAATTCTCAGAGGCCTGACTGTGCATATAACCCTCCATGGCTTGATAAGCCTCTGATAGGCAGTCTGTCTCCTCTCCCCGAGGACCCTGGGCTTGAGTTTCTCTCGCTGACCTCTCTTTGAGGTCCAGGTTCCTTCCCTGTGGAGGAGCCAGGCCCAAAGCTCTCATCCGGTGACCCGTCCGAGAGAGCTGCGCAGAGCTGACAGGATCAAAAGCAGAGGCACTGAGCTCAGGGAATAGAGAGCTCTGTACATGTTCAGACTGGAAAGGAGGGATGAGACTCACCAGCTTTTCATGTCTCTCTCCCTCTCTCTCTTTCTCTTCCTTACAGTGGGTGATTGTTACTGTATACATGTCCAGCCAGACGTGTTGCTGCATACAGATGTATCGCAGCGCTCTGCGGCTCTGTATTTTTTCTTCGCTGACATTCCTTGGCAAAGGTGTGATGTGCTGACCACAAGATGTTAGTAGGTAGATGTAAACAGGAGCACTGAACCAGAAAGAGAGGTGGACATGTTTTCCCTCAAGGCAACACAACTAATCACATGATATTGTAGACAGGTCCCATCGGATCCCACAGCAGGGGGCTGCTGTAAGGAGAATTATACAAGTTTGACAAAGGCAGTGTGCACTTGGGAAGTTGATGCCAATGCAACAAAGTCTCTTTCTGTATTTTCACAAACTTTACCTGCGTTGAAGGGCCCATTTACCAAATTTACAAAAAGACATGTTTTAATTACCTCTCTATTGGTGTCTAGCTGTATAGATTGTTTGTCCTTATGTGCCTAAAGGGCACTAACTATGTCAACTAAGGTGCCATTTACACGGCAACAGTTCTTGCATGAAACGTCAAGTTTTGTTGCAGTTTGGCCTTTTGTTCACACGGTAACGGCGTTTTGGTGGCCTTAATTCACAAACTTTTGAAACCAGATTACATAGTGTAATTTTTTAAAAACGCAACCCCTTCTGTCACTGTGTAATCTGGCAGTGCACGGATCCTGTAAGAACAGTGACATCACAGCCGCACTTCTCGCATGCTCATGGTGTTCTTCTATGGTGTGTCATCACAAAGTTACACCGCCAACAACTGGCCTGGCATGCATATTCCAGCGTTTTTATTGTTTTTGCAGATCTGGGTAGACAAGGATCAGTTTCACAATGTTATTGTATGAACATGGATTTTTTAAAATGCAATCCATTTTTAGTAGGGCTGTTCTTGTCTTAATATGGCCTAAGTCTGATATAGCTGCTGCCACAATGGAGGGTAAAAGGAATTGTGTTGGATGTAATTCCTGAAATATTAATCTTGCACTAACCCAAAACTCAAAATCACATCTTTTTTTGCACACCGTACAGCATTTTGCACATTGTATAATGTAAAACTGCGTTATTCAGGGTTTTTTTCTTCTGTCTTTACAGATTTATGTCACAGAGTTTGTTTGCTTTGGGGAGGAACAGCCCTTGGCAGATAATGCAGCTCATGGTTAAAACCTCCTGAACGTCCAGATCAGAAAAAAGGAGCAGACATCAAGTTACCTGAGAAAAAAGGTGAGCACACATTACCAGGTGCTTTGCTATTGGCCCATCACTAACATGCCAAGCAGCCTAGGAGAAAAACTGATTTGAAACTTGAAACGGCTTTATCAGTGATTTCCCTGGTTTCAATCCCCTTGTTTTTCTGTTTGAAAGAGAAAGAGCCTTCTGTGAAAAATTTGTCACCCAGTAAAACCTTCAGAACAGTGAACACTGACGGAATATAACTGAGGAAAGCTTCAGCTGGTTGCAAAATGCAATGCTTACCACTAGATGCCATTAAATCCCTCTTCATCTTACACATTGTTCCTTTAACTTTTATGCTAGTACTTGTATTTTTGCTATTTATTTCTTTGCATGATTTGTGTTCAGTGTAGATTTGTCTGCGCACTCCCTCCTCTCTCCTAATTAGCAGCAGATGCCAAAGGAAAATTGACATTGCCATGACAAAAGCCACATCAGTTTATTAAAATATAAACATTTTGTGATTTCTTCTTCATTTTGTACACATTTTCATTTTTTCATTTGTCTTCAGTTTTTGAAAAACTAAAAGAAAGACACTTAATTCCTGTTTTAGATTCGTGCAACGTCCAGAACTTTGATTCTAATCAAAAGCCTGCACCTGCGCAGCAGGGCAGCGATGCTATTTAAATCCCATGGTGCTTTTGAGCAGCTGCTGGTGTATACTCTTGTGACAAGGTCCTCCGTGCCTCCACAGACGCTAAGGTCGTGGCATCCAGGAGATTAGGGCCTGGCAGAGACTTGCTCAACCCAACCAGCCGCGAAAAAAGCAGATAAGAAGTGACAACACAAGTCAAGATAACAGGGGTTGGATTTAGGTGACAGTAACAAAGACTTGGAGCGCTTTTCTTTTTATGTTTGAACAGAAAGAACATTAAAAACAATATCAAAGGTCAGAAGAAAAAAATGCCAGTGTTAGCTGTGGGGAGGGCTGCGCCATACCCAGGTACAAAATGCAAACGTAACAGATAGTATTTCCAAAAAACATCAGATCAATTATTCATAGACAGAAGAATATACAACTGGAGATGTACTTAGAGTGAAACAGAAGCCACAGTTTTATACTCTTTGGGCTAAATGGAGACCCTCGAATGAAACTGTATATAAGTTAAGACAAGAAGACAAACTACAGTGCCCAAGATTTGCAAACAGCATATCAAGACCTTCAATAATCTATAATAAAAATACAATGTATTTGAATTTTTTTAGTTTGCAGCTCTTTATAATTACTTAAAAACTCTTTCCTAGGTCCTTGCTTTTACACCAGCTTGAGGAAAAGGTCAGCTGAGTTGACAGTATATCTGCTTGAGTAAATCATTTCATAAATCTTTTTCACCCCTGCCATTCTGGGGAGGATATCCCTTCTCAAAAATTCTCCACAGGAGTGACCGAGTTCCTGGTTTGACTTTCAACATCAGTGGGACTATATTGTATATTCTAGCTCTGAGCTTTACTACAAAGTTCTTTGCACTAGATGCAACACAACTGCTAACCCACCAGTGAGCAATGTGCACTGAATAAAAAGGCCATAGTCTGCATTATGATATACATGAAGAAATAGCCTCTGCACATCAGCCTAAAGGAGCAATGTGCAATACCTGGCCAAATAATTAAAAGACACAAAAGGCAGCTTTTCACAGGTCTACTACTGGGTTTATACAATCTAAACTTATACTCATCAGTTAAAATAGCAAACCATTAAATAACAGCTGGGCAAGAATAAGCAAAATTCTGAAAAATGCAATGGAAAAAAACTGTTGAAACGAGCTGAGAACTCGGCAAATAACACTCTTTATCTTTATGCTGGCTGTTGGCCTATACTTTATGTTTTAGCTCACTTTGCTCGGTTTCAGCAAAACCATCATAGCAAGTAAATGTAAGTGAAAGTTTAAATGTAAGTTTTGCTAAATAGTCAACCTTAGATTTTAACATTACTTACCAGTAGTGCTGTTTCTGTATTTGTTTAACCGACTAAAATATCTGTAAACTTATCTACGCTCAAATTGGTTGGGACCTAAAAAGAGGTGGTTATGTCAAGCCTGACATGGGTTTATAGGAATTTGAGCACTGTATTTATTTTTTATGAGAAAACTGTCAACAGAACAATCTTATGATTAAGCAGATAATCAGATAATGTATTTTATCACAACAAAGAGAACACAACTACCCAAATAAGGATTTTCCTTCAACACAAGTATGGATATTGACACATTTAACTCAGATGACTCTTGTGCTCATGAAAAGTACATACACCACTGGGAAATTATGTGATGTGCCACTAAAAACTACCAAAAGGTATAGAGGTTTGGTGCCACAAACACCAGTGAGAGCTGTGAAGAGTTGCCAAAAAAGCAAATGGTGTTGTTTGTTGGTCTCAGATTGTTGTCTGCACTGGTCTGCAGCTTGGCTGCCATATCAGCTAGTTGTCATGCAATCCACCATCCCCTCCACCACCTGACAGCAAAATTAGCTCAAACACTAAGTCACTATAGGAATGTTGATATGCTTTGTTTGAAATGTATAAATGTGTTGTATGTTTGGTTGGCAGAAATGAAGAAGGTGGACATTTTCCACTGGCGACTGGGCTGTGTGTTTGCTGTGCCACTAACGGGGGACTAAAGCTCTACTTCTTCCTCCTCTCATGTTGGACTGACGGCAGACTGGGTGCTACAGTGACTCACTATCGCCTCTCAAGGTACAACTGATATTACAGGACAAAACAGGCCAGGGCTAAGTGGTTAGCATGCTAATATTAGTAGATATCTCTGCAACATATTAGACGTCTTTGACATATCATTGCAACTTTTTCACATTCTGTCGACAATGTTAGTTCTTTTTTTCCTTTTTTTTCTTTTTTCAGCTTTTTTACCAAAATTCTGGCTATCTCTTGTACATTTGTAAAAGCACTTCCACGCTTGCTGCATCTCTTAGCCCTGGTGGTTCTTTAAGCAATGTGTTTTGATGTAATGCAATCACAGAGAAAAAAAATCTATTTTTCAACATTGTATCTGAGCCACAATGGTAGAATTTTCTTGGAAGATGCACTTGTCAAGATTTTTTTTAATTAACTGTGTATCAAATGGGTTAATACATAATGTGAAAGATGCTGCCTTCCAACCCATCGGAAATTATCAATAAACCCTACAGCTGTCCTTTACAAAGCATTTTAGTGTCTCACCATCAAGCAGGTGGGACATAAATAATTGCAATTTTCATGGTAATCCATTCAAACTTAAATGGATAAAATACAAAATGTCACTGAAACAGTTGTTGAGATACTTCAATCTGAACTAAAGTGGTGCCCCGACCAACCGGCTGTCATTGCCAACCCCAGAGCCATCCCACGAGCATGGCATGAAACAAGTACTGTCTAAATCTCAAGAGACCGAAACACCTCCGTCAAGAAGCTGCCTTAATGTACGAACACGTCATGTCATATTACTCATAACGAGACAGAATCAGATGATCAACAATGGATTAAAATTAGGGATCACATTCATTTATCAGGTAAGAGCCATCAGGTCTATGTACCATTACTTCAAATGCACCTACGCTCCATCAAAGCGTCATACAGCAGCACCGCTGATGACTAGAGTGCACGTCTCCATGCCTGAGCTCATTAACAACAACGTCAGTAAAAATGCACAAACATATACAGTGCATACGCAGTGACCCGGTTTTGTGTGATGCTGCCATTGGTGCAGCTGAGCACGATCACAGGGCCATCTATAAATAATAGTGCAGCAGTGAGTTGGCTCCATTTTGTTCTGACCCCGCAGAGTGACTGATTTTAGATCAGGTCTCCAGGGGAGCCACTGAAACTGACATCAGGGAGTCTACTGTATGTGTGCTGTTCAAGAGGTTTGCAGTGGAAAGCTATAGTAGGCTTCCAGTTGTCTCATGGGTGTAGATTTATATGCAGCATTAAAGCAACTGCAGTCTAATACCTCTTTTGTAGTCCTCTACATGAGCAGCCAAAAGTGTAAAGGCTACAGGACATAATCAGGTCTGCAAGGTAGGGGAGAACAAACCAATACATCTGCACTCTCACCCCCTTTGACCTGCCTCCACTTGGAAGCCTGCCTAAGCCTTTACATCCCAAGCAAAGGATGAAAACAAACACATAAACACACACTGTGGCAGCACTGAGATCAACAGCCACGCTGTTTCGCTGGATACTGTACACTCACAATGGGGTTCAAACACATTCACTTGCTTTTGGAGCAGCTGGCAGGTTAAGTGCCTTGCTTTAGGGTGTTAAGAAATTACATAGTTGCTGATGGAAGAGAGAGCAATACTTTTTACTCATGCAAAGAAAAAAAAGGCACACACATACACACAAGCAGTTTCCTGTCCACTGTAGGGATTTCAACAACGCTGTGTAGTATTGGATCAGCAACAGTAAGCCAACTGGAATCCTTGGCAGATATTGCTATGATGTTTTTTTTTTTTGTTTGTTTTTTATTTAAAATGTGATCAAAAGCAAAGTAATACATCCTAGAATAACTGTTATTGCTGGTAATTACAGTAAGTATCATTTTTACAGTAAATTATCACCGGCAATGATGTAGATGTGTTCCTCAGTTGCCTATTAACATATGCAGCTTGTTACAGAGCACGTTATCATTTATTTGGAGTCATGTTTCTGGCCACCTGGTTAATTTATATCCTATATTTGCTCTTTTTTAGCTTCATTTGGGCTCAACCAATACCCGATGGGAATATCTGAATCTTTAATTGCTAAATGTAGATTGTTTTGCCTGTCCATAGCTTTGTCTTTTGTTCTCTGATTCCATTTTGTATTGTCAGACAAACTAAGACATAGGGAGCAGGTCCCCCTGTGTTGCGACTTATCTAAACTTTATCCAAGTTTCAGATACAAAAATGTTTCTTAATCAGAGGAGGAGAAAATAGCATTAGTTCAAAAACCATGTAATAATTTTGGCTATCAAATAGCAACATCACAGGTGTGGAAAAACTATTTTTAAAAAAAGCACGAGACCCAAAAACTGCACTGTAAAAAAAAGTTGCATTAATTGGCTATGAGTTTAAAATATATCTGACAATAAAGGCAACAACACCTATGGTTGATATCTCGTTCGAGGCAAAACATTTTTTTTAGCATCACAGTTTGTGCTTCGACTTCAACACTGTGCTTCGACAAATCTTTAGCAATATGTACAGTATATACATTTTCTGCCTCCACAGCAGCTCTGCCTCTGAAAAATTATTTGATTGACCAATCTGATAAGCAAATGGTCCATCAAAGTAGCATTACAATGATGAAATTCCATTTTGCTTTTTTACCACTTAATTGCAAGACAGTTGAGTGAAAAAAGAACCCAAGATTCACATATTGCTCACATGTTACTCCACAGTCATTTAACTCAATTTAGTGCACACATAAATCCACAGAGGGCAATTTCCCAACTCAGTGACAAAACTGCAAGGTAAGGTAAGTGACAAGTATTTCCAACGGACGTATATGAGGCATTCATCACACGAATCAGGAACAACGTTGTTAAGCTCTGCAGGGGAATCGCACACAACAATCCTTTCATTCCCTTTCAGCCCTCTCTGAACTAATGAAGAGTTATTACTGAGGTTAGTCGACCACAGGAAAACCCTGTCGCTGTCTCTCTCGCTGAGGAATTAAAGTTAATTGACTGTACCGGGGATTAGGTGTAGGCCAGAACCAAATCAGTCTGCCGTTTGAGGTGCAAAGTCATCCTGCATCCTAAAATTGAAGTATTACTTTCAAACCATATAACATCACTGTCCTCTATATTTTTTGTCAATTTTAACAACTCCTGGTGGCAATGATGTAGCTGTGGAGTGTTTTTTTTTCTGCAGTATCATTCATCTCAAACTGATTTTAGACCACAAAATCCCAGACTTTCTTATGCTAAACCTTTCCATAGGGATGATAATTCTACACTTAGATGCAGATTCTGATAATCAGTAACTCATTCCAACTTGTTTTATGCCCTAATGTCATGCTGCCAACTACTCTGTGACTGATAAAAGATTGCTGGATTAAAATATTCTTACAGTCTGCTATAAGAAAGAAGCGCAGTATGTAAATTTTTAATTATCATTAGGGAAACTTACAAAGTGCAGGCCTGAAGTTTTTTTTTTTTTGTATGGCTCATAACAATGAACAAAATCCACAACTAGAATGTACCTGTTACAACTGAAGCTTAAAATATGATGAATACATTAAAAACTGCTGTGTAAAGCCCTAAACTTAGACCATAAATGTAAAAGAACTGAATTAAAAACAGCATTTGGGTTTCATCATGTTTTACTGAAAAATAGTACTCAGCATGATATGGCCTAGTGATGGGTCAAAACTTTACTTAACATGGGCTTCTACTGGAGTTCTCAGTCAACTTTTGGCACATACTGTGTATTGATAAATGTCATAGGTAGCTTTAGTGACTGTTGTGAATAGAGCTGACAACTAGGGAGAGACCAAGTGACAGCCTGGAAAGACAGTTGACAGGTGGAAATAGACCTGATTGGGGCCAACATGAATTGGCAAGCCAGAATAGTAGCAGCCTAGTAACTCTTTTTAGGACATCTACGAATAAGAAAAAGAGCATACCCCAAGAGTTGGCAAGAGGTAGCAGGACCCCCCCCACTTGTTGACCTTGGAATGGAATTGACAGTGAGCAGGGAGAACATTACAATGAAGACACAGTATCAAAGGTAGAGGAAAGACACTCGACCTTGTGTCTGAGAGGGGGGTTTTCAGAAAGTGCCTTAGAATCAACCAAGGGAAAGGAAATTTGCTTTGGGACAGGCAAAGATGGTTTTGGCTTCTTTAGAAGTCAGTAAAGTCAGTTGGAAGAAATCCAGCAAAAGGATAGTAACCAAAGTTTACAGGATATCAGCATTCCTGTCACTGAGGGAGAAGAAGATGATGGTAGCACCATATGGGCAACTGTTAATACAGATCAGATGGTTGCACTGATAGGGCTAAAAGGGGCACTTGAGGAGATGTTAGACCACCACCCAATTTATATTAGGAGCCCCACTTTGAAAGAGGCTGAAATAATAATTTGGCGACAAGGTCAGCATCAGCCCTTTGGCCTAATGGTGTCCTCCGTAGCCTGTATGAAAGTGATCCAGATGTGTAGCGGTTAATATGGAGGCTTATGAGGTTATCATCTCTAACAGATATCTGTATATGTATGCAGAATCTGTAGGCGATGGGACAAGATTTTGGTTTTGGAAGCATTTTGTTCTCTGTCATCCAAGTAGCTTTGATTCACGTTTAAGCGGAATGTAAGGAGTCTTGTGGATTGCATTGGCTGAAATGCAATCTTGGAACCCATCAGCTATTGTATGATAGTGATTTAACTTTAAATAAGCTTTCTTAAAATATTGAAAATAAAGATGCAGAAAAAGAGATTACCCACAATGACCAACTCATGGAAGATGAAGTGTTTGCCTGAATATCCGCTTGTAACACCAGAGCTTCTGAAATACTGTTGCCCTCAGGGGCTTATTGTGAGTAGACAATAGCCCATGGGTTCTGAGATAAGTCAGGATAGCATGGAGGAAGCAGCTTATGCTGCAGTCTTGGCAAAGGACAGAAGGCATTTTTATTCCAAAGGAGAAAGATTATGATGATGTTGGACGATTTAAGCCTACTTTTCAGTGTAGAAGGTAAGATTTTCTTCTGTATAGTGGTTTTATGGCTACCTTTAACTGAAATAAATTAATCAGCACCTCAATAAAGAAAGTAAAAGTACCTTTTTGCTGTTGTTTTGGAAGGCTTGGAGCATACAAGTATGATCTGGCATCAAATTAAGTCAGCAAATAGAGAAAAAGAAGACGTGCATGTGCTATTCTTTGAAGAGGATTTCTTCAAAGTACCAGATGTCTCAAAGAGGGAATATTTTCAGGACATTTAGATATGTTTCATGACAGGGTGGGCAATTTCACCATTTTTACCATGGTAATAGAGGGTATTATTAAGGCAACTAAGTGGGTGGTAGGGGGAGAGATGCTTCAGAGAGGGTAGTGCTTACCACGTGGATGGCACGGCAACTATCATTACCACAGCACAAATACGCTGCAGGAAAAACTGAATATTAACTTAAGCTGGTCTACGATGAGGGTTAAGCCAGAGAACCTCAATTGTAAAAGGTGTCCTCTGAAGTAGGAAGTTTTATACCTCATTAGATAAGGAGGCAACTGCAACAGTGTCAGGGAAGCCAGTTAACTGTTAAGCTAGGTGGTATGATGTAGATAAAAGGGTTGAGATGGTAGTGGATGGCATTAAATAGTGTAAAGATGTTAGGCCATCCATGCAAACTCAGACTGTGGTGCTCTGCACTGTGATCTGTTGTTATAATTGTTGTGACCCCCGATAGTGTATGATGTATCCATGTCAAAGGAAGAGAGGCCAAAGAGAATGATTAGCTCTTAGATTAGACAGTGGCTGTGAGCCTCACGCTGCCGTGGCAGTGTGGCTCTGTATCAAAAAGGGATTTTTGAGACCCTCTATAACCAGTTTAACAGAGGAATTGAAATGTGCAAAGGCAAGGCTGGAGATGATGCTGTCAAGAGTCTGGGGATATAGCGGTATGCAGTACAGCGCCAACAGTCTCAGCAGGGAGGAAGTGGAACCCAGGGGAGACAATTTTACAGGGCTCAGGCAGCACTTAGACATAGGGATATTGTAGGGCAGGTACAGCATGGCGGGTGGGGGTTTAAAGTAAGCATGTATCCACATGGAGCGCAGCAACAGCAGTTGATGGAAGGGAACTTGTAGAGGAGATTCAGAAAAGAGACACCTAGATTTGCAAGAGCAGTCTCTCGGGCAAAGCAGGGCCAGTGGATGAGTTGGGAAAGTGTGGAAAGGTAGAAAATTAAGTGTGGAGCATGGAAGCAGGCAGGATAAGATTAATGCTAGGAAAAAACTTTGACGTACTTCCATCTCCAACATGTCTTTCATGTTCATAGCTTCACTTTGGTGCATATGTCAGGGTGCAAAACAAGCCTGTCTCAAAGGAGATACAGTAGAGGCAGATCAGTTTGTCCCTATCAACTTAAATAGACATTTAAGGGCCGACACTGCACCACTGCAAGTTTGGCTGCCAGGTTATGAGAAAGGTGAAGAACTAGGGCTAAGATAGGAGATAGGTAAGAACGCATAAAAATCCAGCAACTCTTGCAGCTTAGGAACACATCTTTGTAGAAAATGGACTGTGGGTGGATTTTTAAGTCTTCAGAAATTTCTCCATGCACCTTTGAAATTGGTGAAGTTCTGCCAGACGTTCCTACTCTACAAAGATAGGTAAGGTCAAACTTGTAACGTTAACTTGTAAAACTATACACAAAAGTGTGTTTCTTGCTCGGATGAGATAGCTGAAGAGGCTTGATTGGTTTGTTTGGTGGATTGCGCAGCACTCTGCTGATGGCTTGATGGTTGCATTCCTAGATAGCTTGACAGACTGTTCAACATGTTGTTGCTGATGTGTGTTTGACAGAAGTGTATGCTTTGTTGATTGCCAAGGAGGGGGTAGCTGTAGAATATTGTCTGATTAAATGGTGACTTCAGTGTTACGCTGGTTATTTTAGCAAGCTGTTAGTATGCTAGTTAGCTTAGCATGGTAGCATAGCATGCTAGTTAGTTAACAAGTTGTTTTGTTCATTTGGTGGTTATATTAGCAAGCTGTTACGTAGCTGTTAGTTAAGAAGTTGTTTGGTTCATTTGGAGATTATTGTAGCAGGCCCTCAGTACGCTGGTTATCTTAGTGGGCTAGCTTAGCAGGCTAGTTTGTTTTACAAGTTGTATTTTTGGTGGTTCTACAGGCTAGTTGGCATGACACATGGTGAGCCTAACATGGTTTGGTAGATAGGAGTGTATGCTTTGTTACTTACTCAGATGAGCTCATGGTGATTATTTATCTTGCTTGGTGGGTTGAGCAGTATGCAGTTGTGGTTGTTAAGCATGCTGTTAGCTGGTGATATGTAGATGAGAATAAATATAACCTGTTCCAAATGGTTGTTTTGACTTTGAGGGTGCTGATGAGGAAGGTGGTTCTGGGACACGGTTAAACCTTCTCTTTGTGGTGGACACACCAAACACCAGTCACTGAGAGGGTGCTGACCTGATGACGCTGTAGACAGGCCTTCCCTCTTGCACTCAAACAAACTGATACCATGCACTTAGTACATATATATAGAAAAATATCTTTTACCAGAAGAATTGCTAATTAGGGATTATTGGTAGGTCTTGTGGAACCATCTATAAAATGGTGGTGGTGGCAAGACAACTGAGCAGGCCGGGGCATTCAGATGAAGATGCCTATTCAGCCAGTTAGGCCAGCCACTGTAGTTTAACCTTTGCAGATATGATGTGGCTAGGTCATGCTGCAGAGTATCTTCTTTTTGCTTGGGTGGAAGTTGTTAACAAAGTGGTTAGATTAGAGCTAAAGAATGGTGTTGCCTATCATGGTGCCCAGTAGATTTATGACAGCACAGCTTGATACCCAATGCAGGGCCAAATGTTGGGGGAAAAAAACATGAATTCTGGGCTCCAATAAATTAATTTGTGTGTGTGTGTGTGTGTGTGTGTGTGTGTGTGTGTGTGTGTGTGTGTGTGTAATGCATTATTCAGATCTGACAATACCTTTTTGAAATTAAATTATGATATAGCTTCCTCCCTTTAAGTGTTTTTCAGCAGGAAGTCTTTATTATCCTAATGCAGAAGTATTACACTTGCTTCAACTTGGTAACATACTTTTAAAAAAAACAAAACGCACAGCTCCACTATTTAACATCAGTGTCAACTTTTCAATCAAAGAATTAGCCAGTTTTCCGGCTCTAACAAGCTTTTTATTCTCTTTATAGATAATTATTTGATTTTTTAACAAACAAGGAGGGTCACATTGAACACTATCTCACTTGTGCCAGATGGTGCCAAAACAGATAAAGTCAGCAATTAGCTCTTAACCATCATGGAGCATCTAGCTGATTAACACCCAGATATTCTTTTTTTTTCAGGAATTGTTTGAGACAGTAGCAGAGGTAAAAGGAGAAAACATATTGCTCTTGCTTATTTGTCTGATAACCAGAAACACAGTTCAGCATGCCAATGTTGCTTTATGCTTTTTGTAATAGACAATAATTTGCTAACATGTTGACTCTAACAACCTTTTATAATTAGGTAAAATGTCAAAAGTGGATTTTAAAGTGGCCACTAATGCATTAATGTAGATTTAAATTATTAGCTAAAATGAAGAGGGCACAGTGTGCTCATTATGGGGCTCTAAACAGCAACTCTAACCAATCATTAGGTGTTTGTTATTATCTTTTTTCAGTTAATGTAGTAATTTAAACACACAGTGCAAGACACAAACTGCAGATATTGAGTCAAACCAGTCAAATCCTTAATGGTTTCTTAGTGGCTTCCTGAAGGGCACATGGCATCTTCATAAATGTTAGGCTGACAGTCGGGCCAGCCTATCAGATCAGTTGTCCTGTCCACTAATCAGTCTACATTTAAATAATCGTTGACATCCTGGACATAGAGATAGCTGATTTTCAGTTAGCTTGTTCTATCAGCACCAGTGACACCTAGCATCACACCTGCATATTTCTATTCCGCTACTCCAACCATAAGGCTGCCATGACTTAATTTTCAGGCTTCCACAGTCATATTTAAACAATTTAATTTTTAAAAAATGCAACCTTTCATTTTCATAACCTAAATATTATAATAGACAATGGCCAATTTGGACCTGTACAGGTTGCAGATAATGTTTGAGCTGAGATCTTTGTCAATGTGACCTCACAAATGCATTTCCTTTTAGGCTGTAAAATGACACAGAGCTCCTGCCAGTCAAAGCATTTGCCTTCAGGAAATAAAAGTTCATTTGGTTACATCAGCCTGCTGTGCTGCATTGTTGAATTATTTCTGTAGACTGAGAACTGTGAGAGCAGTGAGCCTTGCAAACTTCTTAGTTTCCTCCACTGCTGACAGGGCAGAAAGACGGAGAACGATACAGACTCAGTATGAACTGATAAGGGATTTTGAAGACACATTTCCCGTATTTTTAGACTACATTCAAGATCTTAACATTTTGACCCTTCGAAAAAATATTCTGTTTTTTTATTGCAGTTTTATTCTTGCCAGTATAGGTAACCCACTGATACACCCTACATACCACACTGAAAATTCTACCACAATAATTTAAGTTTAGCATCAGATGCTGAGGCACAGAGGCAGCCTGTAGAGCACTGGTTCCCAACCTGTGGGTCCTGACTCCCTCTATGAGTCGCCAAAGCTACATGTGGGGTCACAAGGCCTTCATACTTTTAAGAGGTGTAAGAAAACTTTTATAAAATATACAGTAGGCCTATATATATATATATATATGAGTAACATGTTATCAATTTCTGTGACGAAAACTGAATTATATTCTTATTTTTAAGTTGAGAATATTATTCATGATATAAACTTGTAAGAAAATAGATATATATATATCACAGGGTCAAGAGACAATGAAGATGTGCACACAAGCTTTTCTCACGGGGCCTTTACTCTGCTAAACAGCCTCATCCTGCGTTAGAAAGTAGGCCTGCACAGCTAAAACAACCGTAGTTAAGTTTTTATTAGCTCCAAGCTAATAAAACAATGGCCCTGTGTTAGGAGGAGGAAAGATAGAAGCTTGTAATTATTTATACATATTGTGTAAAAAGTTCCTAAAAACATCAGGAAAACTGAGGCAATACCCACAGGAAATCTACTCAAAATCCATCCCAATCGCTCAGTGAAGTCAAACTTTCTTCAGTAATTACATTCACTATTTGGGTTGATTATGCAGTTTGTCTGTTGTTCTGTACTGTTACTGTTATGCATTGAATATAATATTAAATATCCAAAATATGTTCCTTAGTCAGGGATGGTCAGTTTACTCAATTTTAGAAAAGGTGTCCCTTAAGGAAAAAGGTTGGGAACCACTTCATTAGAGGCATAATTAGACACATTTTTTGATACTGAGAAAGTCTGCATCGGGAAGGTGGTAGGGCAGGTGTATGGGTCAGACAAACTTGGGACTTTCACCCTGGAGACTGCTGTACATTTCTTGTGTGAAACCAAAAGTCAAACAAGTGTTTGCTTGTATGTCTAGGATGCTACACTTGTGAGCATTTGACATAATATATAACGTGAGTAACAAACGTACTTATTTAAAGTCCAACCATGATGAGTTTAGTTTGAAAACAGGCTGAATGCATTTCATGAGTGGAAAATGGGCATTTCAAACAGAAGTTTATTTTGACATGATGCATATAACAAGCATAAATTGACACGTTATTTCTAAACCTCCAAAATGACACGAGGGGTATTTAGAGCCTCACAGTTAGTGCCACTGACCAAGCGTCAGTGTTTCACATGCTGGTATTGAGAATTTGTTGCCCCTCACACATATTTAGTGGTTGAAGATGGCTTAGGTAAGGTAGCAGCTTCAGTGCAATGACCGAGCAACATTAATAATTGTTTCAGAGTCATGTCTCTGGTCACATGGGGAATTTTATGTCCCATAACTACTCTCTTTAGCTCTGTCTACCAACCCCAGAGAAAATATCTGGCTTTTTAGCTTCTAAATGCTCCTCGCTAAAGTTGTTTATTTGCTGTTTGGTGCTGAGCGGGTTGTGCACAGTTTTAAGAGATTATTTTCTGAAAACAACTGCCTGCCAGACAGCTAACAATGCACAGAAACTATATAGCTCCATAAAACAGAGGCGAGCTGCAAGTGGAAATTCTCTATAGTTTCATAACGACAAGTAACCACTTTCAATTTTGTCATGTGATCAAACACTGGTGTTATAAAACTATCAATTATAGCACATGTCAAGCACAACTGTCAAGGGAAGTCTTGTATGATAATAGAGAGTGGCAATGCTCCGTGGTAAACACTTGACATATAATAAGAGAACAATCAATATCTTTGCTTGTTTTCCATCAATATAAGTATAACCCTAGTACAAATATAGGGGTATGGAGTCAACACTGCAGTTTGGCAGAATTCAGTGATCCCACCTATCTTCAGTCTTTATTGACATCTGACTCATCGCCCACCCTGAAGTTAGTTCGGACTAGTCGCTGTGGTATTGAATGCACTGCTTTGTCTGTCTACAGGTTCTCAATAAGTAATGTTCCCGGTGCATTGATGGACCAACGTTTGGGCTTTTTGAGGCTGAAGTCGTTGTTTCATCACTCTGAATCATTCATTATTCCTTTGTGAGCTGCAGGAGGCTCATCCGCGGAGCAGAGATGGATCGGATTCGAGTCGGTCAGCCATGTGTTTTTAACAGGGCCTCTCTTCTTGACAGTCAGCTGTAAGAAACACGAGGATCAAAGCAGGAGAAACACTGGAACATAAATGAGTATGGACTCTGTAGAAAGCCAGTGACGGCTAAGACTAAGCTTATCGTGACAATCTGTCATTTTTACACATCGGTCTTTGCAGTGTTGAAAAGAAAATCTCTCGCTTGGCTGAAACAACCAGTTCATTAACCTGTAAGAGAAACTGTTACTGCTTACTGTATATCATTAACATTAAGCTGAAATCCTTAGGGAGGGCTTGGCTGTTTGTTTGCTGTGGGCTTAAACATTCATGCTCATCCCGTCAAATAAACAGGCCTGGATTATCCTAGCAGCCAGAGACAACATGCTAACTGCTCCGGCAACAACCTCAAACAGATCTGCTAAGACGTCCTTTTCATCAGGAGCACTACAATGTTTTCTCTTGATGGTAGATATATTAAGACATATGCCATCTGACTAGCACTGGAAATCTTTTCATTAATTAAAAAGTTAAAATTCCCACAAATTGAAAAGTAGCAGAATTATTTATGGGACCAATTTAAAATTAATCATGTCAGTCAGATAAATTATTTATATCCTTAACATTTGAACATCATGTATATATTTAGTGAACTAAATTATGAACTTGGCATTGCTTTTAGAAATTCTTTCCTCTAAGGTGACCTCTAGCTCAACAGGTGTGTGTGTGCCTAATAAAAGCCGAGTCCTTTGCACCGGTCCGGGCCCACAGCCTTTTGCTGCATGCCACCTCTGCTCTCACCTTTCTTGTCTGTCTGTAGCTACCCTATCATTAAAGGCAGAAACACCCCAAAAATAATCTATTTGCTGGTGATAGTGTGGCATTGCCTCCACTATCAGTCAAAAGAACATCTCAGTTTTTCCCATTTTTACCAAGTTGTAAGGAGGTCAAGTATAATGAATAGGCTGAAATGGTAGAAAGCTAATCAGTTAAATGCCAAATGACAGAGGTAAAAAAGGGATATGCTGCAAAAAACAAAAAAGAATGTACATTTGAAATGTAAAGATTAGAAATACCCTTTCTAGGCAAAAAGTAATGGGTCAACAAGAGCTGTTCTGCAGCAAAAGAATATTTAGCTGTTAAAGTTGATGTAAATACATTCTTACAGGAGTCTCACCTTTGTTGATTCCTTACATTGTATAAAAGAAGTGTTGGAACTGAGTGTTACCACTTCTCATTATTTGAACAATATTGCACTGCAGGAAGTAGCATATTGCTATAATAATGGCGAGCAAAAGTTAATTAACAGAGAAAGCCAGAGAGACGATAATAACCCTAAAGTGTAGGTCTTACCTTTAGAGATATTGCAAAGAAAGGCAATGTGTTGGTGAGTACAGTGTTCTATAGTGTCAAAAGGCACCTGGAAACTGGAGGAGAGGCACACTAGAATCAGAAGATTTGATCGTTCGCTCACAGGACCACAGCTTGATATCAGCTGAAGAAAGAAGGTCTTTTAACAATGAAGAGAAGAGTTTGAGTTGCAGGTTTGATTGGTCGTGTGGCAGTGGGAAAGCTATTGCTATAATGGCAAAATATGAAAAAGAGGCTTGCCAGGGCCATGAAGCATTAGTGGTCCACCAGCAGCAGTGGTCCACTGAATACAGGGAGAAGGTGTTATGGACTGATGAATCAAATTTTGAAATATTTGGCTCATTGTGCAGGGTTTTGTGTGCCGTTTCAGATGGTTCTTCTATGTGTGATACCATCTGTCAAACATGAAGGAGGAAGCTTAATGGTCTGTGGCTTTTACGCCAAATTTATATTGGACACGGAAACAGTGCGTGAGCGTCGCCAAACCTGTTTGCTTTTTATTTCGGCACCTGTGTTAACAAGTTAGAGCACCCACACTGGCTGCATGAGCAGTGCTTGCCAGAGGCATCTCAGCTGCTTGTCAGCCATGGCACATCTAGAGAAACGGTGGCTCGCCGATTTTATCAGCATGCCAGGCACAGTTGTCTGCAGAAATAGACAGTGAAAATGGCATTTTTATGATTATATTGACTCATACCACCTTTTACCTCAGTTTAAGTCTCTCTCTGCCACAGAGATGAAGATATGCAAAGCTGTCTGTTTTACTCAAACTTTCCTGCTCCAGTTTCAAAATAAAAGTCCTCAGACAACATTTCTGTGACAAAATCCCATCAGTTGTTGACAGAAGGCATTTTATTTTGAAATATTTGTAAGACTGTGTTGTTGACAATGCAGGAACTTGCATGACGTTATAAATGAATAGAAAATGTGCTTATAAATGTGGAAATACAGTACTCACAGCAGCAGGCAGCTCTGCAGAAGCATCCCAGCCATAATGCTGCCAGTGTGCACATCACAAGCTTGAAACACGCTGCAGTTTGACAAATTTGCCATCACGCACTTCTTCCACATCCAATATGAATCCGGCTTTTTGCTGGATCCATAGTCAGAGAGTGACTGGAACTTAAAGGTTTACCACAGCATTTTGCAGCAACATGCAATACTCTTTGGTCAATGCCTTGCTGGCGGTTCATCCTAAAGCAAAATAATGATCCAAAATATATCTCCAGGCTATATCAGAACTACTATGGAGGAAAAGGGCAAAACAGTTGGCTTCGAATCACTGAATAGCCAGTACAGCCTCTAGACTTAAAACCCATCGAGCTGGTTTAGGATGAACTGGACAGAAGGGTGAAAGCAAAGTAACCTTCAAATGCAACATTTGAGGGAACTTCTGCAATAGTGTTTGGAAAAACTTTCAAAAGAATATTTGATTTCCATTTATATAAAGAATGCCGCAAGTATGTTGGACTGATGTATCTGCAAAAGTTGGCTACTTTGAAAGAATTGAAATTTAAAAGATTTTGAATTGTAGTGTGTAATTATGGAAAAATAAACCATGATTATAGTAATTTAAAAAATAAAAAGGATGATTAGCAGTTTGTTTTCCTTAAGTGAAACGTTGTATTTTGTCACTCTTCAAAATTTGGAAAGGAAAGTTACAGGCATATTTCAATAATGTGTTTTGCTGTCATCACTGTGTAGAAGTTGAAGTCTCTATGTGTGTGACCCTGAACGTCAGAAATAGCCCAAATATTTATGATCCAGCTGTTTATCTATCTCCTCTGTGCGGATATGTGCAACTCAATGAGTGTGAAGCAGAGATTTGCTGAAAAAGAGTATAAAAAATATGCTTTCTCAACACCGTAAACAGTGTAAAGGCCAGACAGAAAGCATTGCCTTTCCTTTATGTCCTTCTGAATATTTTTATTTTTTATTTTTTCCTTAACATGCAACCAAACCGACAAACCAAACTGAGCAAGAAAGTTGAGGTCAATAATAGGGTACCAGAAGTAATAAAACCAGCATGGTGTCCATTTTTGTTCCTGTTGAACCATACTTTAATAATGGAAAATCTGTAATTTAAAATACTCCAATTGATTCTTGTTTTTCTTTTATTTAGTCATTTTATTCTCTTCATTTCCCCCTCAGTTTGCTTTCCCCCCCTTATGGATCGCTTCTGTCCTCTAGTGGACAAATATAGAAAGGATGCAAACACAATCACAGCTATTGTGCTCAACATTTAAAAAAATCTGGCTTGAATGACCTTGAATTGGATTAAACTGTGTCAGTATGGAGTTTTTGTCAATGAATCTTCCTTTTGTCCACACATTTATATATATATCTACTGCAGATATTGCCATTTTTTTACCCATTTTATGGTCCATAGCCATTGGATACACATGCACTGTATAACCCTTTAGGAATCTATATATACTGTAGGTGTATATTTCCAGCTGACACACCATCACTGTTGGCCTACACTAAGTGCATCCATACTGTACATCTAGCATGGTTAGCCCCTGTGGGAATGGAATAGAGTGTGGGCGTCCCAGTGGGGTTTAAATCCACCTCTGTTCCCACAGTTGCCTCTCAGCTGTGCTCTGAACAACCCTGACCCACAAAACATTATAATTAACGATTGATTCTTAACTTCTGTTGGCTTATCATAAAGGTGAAGCAAATGTACTCCTTAAGACTGAGCTCTTGTTTCTGATATAATATCCAGCTCATTTTCACGCCTACAAACAAACTAAAGCTTTTAAAAGTGACAGTTGAATCAGAAGTCACAGTACCGGCAATATTCTACAGAACTATTAACGAAGATTTTATTACAGTGCACTACAATTGAAAAGATTTTCAGTGGTCATCAACATGTGAATCTTATTACTTTAACCACTAATGTTTAAAATTAAGTTTTAGTGGTTTTCAATACTGTAGAAAGTGTTACCCATGTAGTTTGGAATCCGAATCTTTGTAGAAGCACTTTAGTGGATACTGTATGTACTTACGGCTTTCTGTTTATTGTTGTTACAAATTATACAGACACACACACACACACACACACACACACACACACACACACACAAATAAATGTGTGTATATGTAGGTGGTTGTGGTGGTTTTGCATCCTCTTTTGCATTTTTTGATGTCTCCTTGTGGTTATTAGTGTCATTTTGTAGTTTATTTTTGTGGTTATTTTGTATCTGTCTGTAGTTCATTTGCATCTATTTTTGTCCTTTTGTGTCTCTTTGTGGTTGTTTTTCTGTTTTGTTTTTATTTAGTTATTTTTTGCCTCTATATTCCCTTTAAATCTATTTGCTGTCTTTTGTTGTCTCTTTGTAGTTGTTTTGTGTCTTTTTGTAGTCATTGTTTTTGTCACTTTGTAGTTTTTTGCGCTTTTTTGTAGTTATTTTCGGTCTCTTTGCAATTCTTGTGCATATCTTTGTCATAGTGTCTCCTTTAGGTCATTTTGAGTTTCTGTCTGGTCCCTTTATGTTAATTTGAGTCACATTTTGGAAGTAACAGCTAGGGGGCTCTCTGACATTTGGGCCCTGGGCCTGTGCCTGTGCACATTAGGCCCAGTCAGTAATCCATCCATATATAGATTAATTCTTAGCAGGTTTTGAGTAAGTAGTGTTTCTACACTGTAAAGGGCCGAAACAAAGTATACTTAAACCACATAGTACTAAATACAGTTGATTGCTGAGTGCGCTGTAAATGGTCACTGTGGAGGAGCTGGTCACACCCAGAAAAATAATTTACCTTATGGATAGAAGTTATCAATGCCATGTTACTGTTACTGTATTGATAACTTAAATATTTGTAATGCCACTTTCTAAGTTGCAGTTTGGTTTACTGCCTACATTACAGGTCCTGTATTATTACCTTTTAGTATAAAATAGATACATACTAACTGTTAAAATTGTATGACAACAGATATGTTTTGTATATTTTATGAATTTGTAGTATTACTTTGGAATACAGCTGTAGTTTCAACAAAAAGTTATCCTGATGTCTTTCTTTCTTCCTTGACTAAATAATTTCTATATTTGCATTCAAATAAAACACCCAGCAGATGGGCTGTTTCACACAGAAGAACTTAACACATCTTAGTTTATGTTTGTTGCATTCTGCTTGTCTGTAACTGCATATCGTTTGAATATTCAGCACCATCTGTTTTAACCTTCTTTCTGTAGTGTATATCCCATCCTTCTGTCTGTCTCTCTGCCCCACTGACTGACTTCATAAACCCAAGTCAAGGAACATTTGCCTAATCGAAACAGGAATTATCTATGCGTCAGTGTTGATGCCGATATGTAATTACATTTGTCAAAATCAGTAAAGTACTGCCTACAAAACTTTAACAAGAGAAAAGTTAAACAAAATGTTGTTGTAACTTATTCACAACAATTGATGTGACTATGTTTTGGCCCCTTAAGTTTATAATGTCCTCCTATTTCTGTCTGTTTTGTCTCTGTGTAGCACCTGTCCAGTACCTCAAGAGGTCACTGTTGAGCTAGTCCTGGATCAGCTGTGTCCTGTTGTGAAAAGATCGACATCTGTTAAGGATGAATTAAATATTAGATATTAACCAATTTTGTGAGAAACAAAGACATACACACACAAACAAGTGTAATAAATGTACACATTTTGAATTAGTGACATGAGGTGAGAGGGGTGCTCCAGCGATGTCAATTTTATCAGGATTGCAAAGACCTTAATACAATATTAATATATTACATCTATGTAGCTATCTAGCTTGCAAGTCAAAAAGTTTTATTGATATCACTTAATATCAAAAGTCAACCCACCACCACCACTGCCACCATTAAAAAGAAAAAAAAGTCAGGAAAAACAGTAGGAAACCTAGGAGGAGCTCAGTGGGATCCCCACCTCCTACCTTTTAAAAGTAGGATTTACAGTAAGTAGTTCCTGTAAGAAATACTGCAAATTTAACATGTAGTCAATCATGAATTATTTGTTTTATAGCACATTTAATTTAATCATGTAGTTGTGTTGTACATTTACATTTTTATGCCTCTGCACTGGCAAGAGCTGTAGGCAGAGGCATTTTTTTTGTCCATCGGTCCATCCTGTTCTTGTGAACTTAATATCTCAAAAATGCCTTGTGGGAATCCCCACTATATTGGCACAAATGTTCCCTTGGACTCAACAATGATATTATTAGATTTTGGCTATTGTGATCTTGATATCTCCAGGTCAAAGGTCAGGGCTATATGACTTTACAAAACATGTTTTTGATCATAACTCAAGAATTCTTTTGTTAATTATCACAAAACTTCACACAAATGTCAAATAGGAAATAATGATGAGGTGATGATATTTTATGTCCAAAGGGTCAAAGCTCAACCTCACTGGTCATGTCATAATATTTGACGTAAAACACAATGGCATATCTTAGGAACAGAAGGGGAGACATTTGGTTAGATACTGAATTTATCCACTTGGAAACTATGTATTGTATAGATGATCTGTGCTGCTGTGTGTTAAGCATCTATGTTTTCACAAACATGAATGTAAACTGTAAAAGAAACTTGACTGGTGTGTGGAGGCATACAACCGTGAGGCTGTGTCCTTAAAATTTGATTTAGGATGGTCCCTGAGGTCTAGGGGTTGTAAACACCGATTTTGTTATTGCAACGTTCTGCTTCGAGAAGACATTCCTTTTGCATTTTTTCTTCCATGTCTCTCTCTCCTCCATCAACTCTATAAAGTCAAATGTGCATAACAAAAACATACTTGAATGGCATATGTGGAAAATTAATATTTCTTTATGATGTTCTTTACATATAAAGATAGCCAATGTCAGCACATAAAATATCAAGTTTCTGCAACTTCTGTCTAAACAATCAGCCCTGCAAAACTCACATCTGTCCAACAGTTTTCCACATCTGCTATGTCAGTGGTGGAGGAAAAGGCTAGTTTACAAAGCATGCAGCTCTTGCAATCTTCAAACAGTCAACACCAATAGTTCCAGCAGTCTAGAAAAAAATTTCAAGTGCTTCAGCATGCACGAAAGACAAATCGTCTTCTTACAAGGCAGATATAAATTTAACCATGATTTCTGGTTGGGAAATGTAAATTACAAGAAAAAGCTGTATATCAGCTGTAAATATCTACCTCTCTCATTTATAGATCCAACCTGCAGATTGAATAACATAATAGTTTCTTTTCACAAATTGCTGGCAAATGTTCTGAGGAATGGGTTTTTGCGATTTCCGTATTTTCAATGACACAAACACTCAACTTCTGTTCAGAACAAGTAGTATGAATAACAAAAAGCCATACTGAGAAATGAAGGCAAACCCCACATTGCTCAACAGCTACAATTTGTTTTAATAGTTTCCAAACTGAGGTCAGGATCTGCATTATTTGCTCTCTAGCCTTTTGGCAGCTTTTTCCACCAGGCCATTAACCAACACATATTTGTATAAACTGTTTCTAAGTACAGCCTTAACTGTGACATCTATGAACATTAAACAAACAACAGGGTAATTTTTACGTACTTTTGATCCAGTTTTAAACTGAATATCTGCTTTGCTTTTTCATTTATTTTCAATTTGCTCTCAATGAGTGGAGTCCGCGCTGACTTGCTGGAATGTAACAAATTTGTTTGCTTTATTGACTACTGCCAATGATTGCCGAGAAGGACAAAACAAATAAAAGTTTACAGGAATATGCCTTTTTTTATAGTCACTGATTGATAAACAGCAAAGCCTGATTACACACGGGCATGAAACCCCTGAGGAACTAATTGCATTGAATTCCAAAAAATGTACTTTGAAAAAAAAAGTAATAATAATAATTACTGTGTGATTGTTATTTTGCTTAATGGTTTCCAGTTTGCTATATAAGTCTCAGTCAAACGTGTACTGATATAAGTAAGACGCCCTGTTGTTTCAGAGATTTTTTGGAAGCATTCAGTGTGTTATTGAATGTTTTATGCATGTGGTCACTTCCTCCTCTTTTCTGTTCCCTGTGAGCCTGAGACTGTATTTGGAGGCTGGAACAGACTTGCGTAAATCATTGTGCAATCTCTCTTTGCCTGTGAAACCCACGGCTCCTTCTGTGTGTATAATAGTGTTTCAGTCCTCGGTTTTTACTCCTGTTTTGCGGTTCAGGCTAATGAAGTTAAAATGCGCGTAATAACCCAAAGCTGTGTCCTATTTTTGTGGATGCATACGCTGACCTTCGTGAAAAGTCTCGGTAAGCCTGAGTAGTTCAAATAATTTGCATGATCCTTTTATCTTTGCACTTAATTTATGGCTTGGGGTTAAGTTGTGGGGATCATATGATTTGTGTTTATTTCTGTTTTTTTGCTGTCCCACAGATTGTACACTTGAACAGTTTTTAAAGGGCCCCCTGTATGATTCAAACTTCGACACAACTGATCTGGAGACCAGCTATCCTGGTGGAAAATCAGTGAGAGTGGGCTGCAATGTTGGCTTCAGTGGCTTTTTCAAACTGCTCTGTATCGACGGAAAATGGCAGTCCAGAGGCACTGTTTGTCAACGTGAGTTGCAATTCTTTACTCTTTGAAAATAAGCTTTGACTCCGCCATTTCGGCGGTCATGATGCATCAGTATATATTCCTGTAAATGGAATGCAGCAGTGTAATTTGAATGAGTGCACAATTACAAAGGAGGCTCTACTTTATTGTATTATCATTGAATTTATATCATAAAATATAGTATATAAAATAATATACAGTGTATGATTACACTGAAGAGTAACTTGCATCATCATGACAACTTGGGCTTTAAAGGGAAAGTTCAGGGGTTTTTTTAGGTTTCAGGTTTTGGTACTTACACATAGTGCATTACCTACAACAGATGTCTGTCACATGCCCCCCAGTTTGAAAAAGTAGTAGGAGTGCCAAAACCGATGTTGTGCTGCAGAAAAGGTAATTTAGTCACCTAAAAAAAGTACAAATTAGAAAAACCTGTAACAGAAAAGGTGCATGCTGTATTGAGAGTATTTTCACTGCTTTACCTTTCCGTCAGACAACCCGGTAGAGTTACACAATGACAAAAAACGAATGAGTGATTGAGGCAGTGTTAGACCAAGAGCTCCTGTGTTCATCAATGTTAAATCGCTTTGTTTCTAGTTTGAATTTTTTTGGGTAGCTAAAATACCTTTTGTTGCTGACTCTTCTACAGCATAAGATTGATTAGTGCAGACCACCATCCACTGTAGGTAATGCATTGACTATAGACAAGTACCTCACAGAACCCCACTTAAAAAAGAAAATAAAAATCATAACTATCCCTTTGACAATATATATTGATTCATGTTCTCTCTCATTCTTCTTCTGCTTTAAGCAAGATCATGTGGTCATCCTGGAGATGCCCAGTTTGCAGATTTCCATCTTGAAAAGGGAGACGATTTTGTATTTGGGTCACAAGTTGTATACACCTGCCATAAAGGGTATGGAAATTTATGTCGTTGTCTCTTATGTGTCTTTGTGCTTTGTATGTGTTTTTTTTGCCTCCCAGTAGTATTCCCATCATAACAAGGAGTGCAATTTTGATTTGACTTTTGAAAAAGCATTGTCATTATCCATCTTCCACATAATACTTGTTTCAGCTTTCAAATGGTCAGTCGCACAAACTTTCGACGTTGCATGGCTGAAGGGTGGGATGGTGTGGTTCCTGTCTGTGAAGGTAAGAGTTGGAATAAAGGATCTTAATTATACCTGAACACACAGAGAGATATATAACTGCTGTATCATACCTTCAAAACATTAAAATAATTGCTTATAGGTCAATACATCTAAAAGATTTTGGGTCATCCAAGTTATCCCTTATTGTTTTTTTTCCCCTCCAGCCCAACAGTGTCCAGTGATTCTTGTGAAGGATAATGTCCTTGTCTATGGGGACCTGGAGGAAGCAACCTATGGCAATGTAGTTCGATTCAGCTGCAAGTCCAGCACCGAAGTCCTGGTTGGCTCATCAGAGTTGTATTGTGATGAAAATGGAGATTGGAGTGGCACAGTTCCAAAATGCCAAGGTACAGCATGTTGTCCAAAATGAAAAAGGGAAGCACTAAAAGGTCTTACTTTGAGAAAGAGCAAGGAAATCTCAACATCTGTCATCAATATTCTTGGTCAAATTGATGTTGGCATTAGACATTGAATTTTGGTCACGTGACATTAGAACCTAATAACACATTACACAAGAACACGATACGACAATCGAACCAAATCACATCTAATGGCTTTGGTGGCCAGCTGGTATACTATAAACAAAGTTGTAGTCATGATTGTGTGTGTTCTTCAACAGAAATAACTTGCACTGTACCCCATATTAAAAATGGTCATGTACCTGGGGACATCCAAGAGTACAAAGAACATGATATCCTGCAGTATGAGTGTGATCATGGATATACAAGCGCTGAAGAAAGATCTTCAAAATGCACAAAACTAGGACAAAGAGCAGAATGGAGCCCCACACCTGCTTGTGAACGTTAGTATAAACTGATGAATGGCATGTTTTTTTTGTGGTGGTGGTGGTGGGGGGGGTCTGTCACACTTAATAGTGAAATTTGGTGCTAACAGACAATATGCATTACCTTTCTCGACAAATACAGCAATAAAATGTAAACTGACACTGCAGACACTGGAGGGAACCAGTTATGAACCTGCCTACAGAAATTTGTTTTCACCTGGTGAAACATTGACAGTCACATGCGGACAGAAGTACTGGATTTCTAACCCTCATGACATCACAGCTGTAACTACATGCAAAGAGGACGGAAAATGGACTATCACTCCGGTATGCCAAGGTATGAAACTACATTGGGCTTTAGTACCTTAGACAGATTAGAAGATTGTTGATCTTAACTTAGTTTGGATGGTTCATTAACCCATGGTGATAATTACCATTCTTATACTCTTCTTTATTAATTCCAGAGGTTAGGTGCAGCAATCGAAGACCCGATCATGTTTACAACTGGAATATCTATTGGGGACAAATAATCACATTGGATCAAACCACAAATTATTGGTGCAGGGCAGGCTACAAGAGGACGAGTACTACCGGCTGGGCCAAATGCACTAGAGATGGGTGGAAACCAGATCCACTTTGTGAAGGTATTGTGAAGTTGACCTTGTGTTTATAACATCATTGTTAATGTGGGACAGCTTTTCCGTCCAGTTCGGTTTGAAATTTTTAACTCTAATGACTATTTTTCACCAAAAAGTCCCAGAAACCAAGAGCTGCTTAACTCTTGGGCAACGGCCAATATTTCGTTAGTTTTAGTGTGGTCTTTCCTGCTTAACAGTCATTTTGTACAGTTGGATTAGGAACTTAAGACATCTGCAGGCAACATTTCACCTAATCACCATAACAGAAATCTGCATATGAATGAACATAAATGAGAAAAAACAACAACAAGCTAAATCATCATCAGCTGATAGCGGATTGGTTCCAAGGTTGCATTTTTGCCGATGCGTTCCACCGTTTTTTGTTCTCAACATGGACTGCTTACCAGCAAGCAACCGAAGCTCAAACTTAGTTGGTCAATACTATTCAGACTACAAATGGAAACCCGATTGCCTCCAATACCCTAAATCTTATCTTTTTGCCTACATATTTTGCATACATAGGCAGATATCTGTTCATAGAGATCACTAGATCAGGAACTAAAAGTCCTGTTTTTAGTATATACATCTAAATCACTTTATTAATCTGTATGGTCACAGTCTATGGTGCTTGTTAGAGGGAAAAAGATCTGGAAACAATCTATCTTGTTATATCACATTATATAACCCCAAAGTGATAGTCAGTTGATCATTACTATTTGTCATGCTTCTACCACTCACTCTGCTCTACTGCTTTCAATCTCTTGACGTCTTTTCTTGTAGCCCAGTACACTCTACAACTGTAGCCTAATTCTGAAACATAGAAGTGGTTTTTCATACTGCTGGCAACAACAACATAATGTTTTCAGTAGTTTATAACTTGCATTTTCTTTTCTCAGAAATAAAATGCAACAGACCTGATATCCCGAATGCAAATATCATCAGCAGTGGTATCAAGCAGACATACAAAGACAGGGAAAAGATCAGATATCAGTGCAAAGAAGGTTATCGAGGAGTTTTCACTCTAACCTGTGGGGAACATGGTTGGGCTGGGAATGCACAATGTACAGGTAATATTTTGTTGTTATTGTTGTTGTTTTACCCTTTTTATTTATCCCTGTCTTTGCACCCATGGATTTGGATAATATATTTTAAGAAATTACCATCTTGGTCAAATCTCCTGAATTGAGTTCCCAGTCAGTCCCCAAACTGTGTGACTTCTCGATTATTTGGTTAGAAAACAGTGAAGCTCCTGTCCATTCAGTGTATATAGAATCTACTGGATTTTTTTCCTTTTTTTTCAGCAATAACATGCAACAGACATGAATACCAAAATTCAGACATTGCTGGGGAGTATCAGCACGAATACAAGTACAATGACCAGGTCGAGTACATCTGCAAGGATGGTTATGAGGGGAGTTTTAATATGACCTGTAAGGATTCAGGTTGGATCGGAACTCCAGATTGTACAAGTAAGAAAATACAAAATACAGCACAGTTTAATGGACAACTTTCCTTTTTTCATCATTTTGTAATCTTTTATTTTTCACACCTACACTACGACTGAAGTGTTGTAGCAGGCATGTTGTTTAACAGATTATTAGGAAATGAATCACTAATTAAAAGCCACAAAGAGTCTGTGATTTTAAGTTTTCTAAGGAAATACAAGTTCATATTATGAGAGTTTGGCTAAAGTTCCTTTATTAATGTGCTCATTCTGGAGCACTACAAGATATGAAATGTGGCAAGGGTTGGTATCTCACTTTATGAACTTGTCTTTAAATGCTGTTATATAGTTTCTGGTTTTACATAGATTTCCTTTCTAGTTTTTATCTTCCTAGGCGATGAGCCATCGTATGTAATGTCATTTGTTTAAGACTAGTTGAGTGTAATCCAAACACCAGAAGGCTGTATGATATTCCTTCACATTTAATTGAATTTGTTTCAGGGAGACAGTGTAGAAAACTTCACATCGAGAATGCATACATCACCCGCAATGAAAAGAACATCTATGGCTTCAATGAAAGAGTCCACTATGCATGCACGCACGATGCTGACAAAGTTTTTGCTCTTACCTGTGGGCGAAATGTTTGGACTGGGATTCAGACATGTCCAGGTAAAAACATACAACCACAACAGATAAATTTAAAGCATAATTATAGTGTGATTGCACTTTTTTAATAGCAATAAAAATTGATATGTCCTAGCAGCTAAAACTACCTCTACAGGGACATAACTTTCAAATTACATTTGTTTGATTATTCATAGGTGCAGGGAATTTTGTAAAAATAAAACTCCTTTTATTTATCTTTTAAATAAAAGTTGTAAAAATAAGAGTCCTATTGCAAGGGCAAGTCCACACATTCTTAATATTGAGGGGTGTGTGTCCTCTGCATTCCCCCCAGAAATCTACACCCCTGTATGTATTGTTGAACAATTTTTGTACTTAATGCTCCATTTGTCGCATTAAGATCAGCCTGATTGTTTGAAAGTGACGAGTGCTGCTTATGAAGAGACATTTCTTTATTTTAACTACTGCAGAATAAGAATTTATAGCCTTCTTAGTGTCACTGTGAAGTTGTGTTGAGGCACCGCAGTGCTTTGAGCTTTATGCTCATGCCAGCATGCTAACATGCTGTCAAGATTTATCACTAACATGCTGATAGTTAATATGGTAAACTTCTCTTAGTTTACGGTGTTAACAAGTTAATATTTGCTATGTATCGATTGATGATTTCTGAATGGATCTTCTTATTTTTTTGGTTTTCATTGACAGCATGTCCAAACCCTGAAATTCAACATGGATTTGCAGTTGGCCCATACAATGACACACTGTACTACACCTGCGATGAAGGTTTCAAACTTCTCAACAAAGGCTGGTGGGCTGAGGCTAAATGCCATGATGGCGTGTGGTCTGGAATTGACCAATGTATCGGTAATTAATCATCAATGCCTCATGGGTCTAGTTGTAAACAGCATGAAGCAAACCAAGAAGTCAAGCTGGTTGATATTTTAGGACAAAATACAAATGTGTAATTGGTAAACTTTTTCTAAGGACATACACAAGAAGTATTTTGTAAAAGTGAGTTCAAAGCAACCCACTCCCATGCTATAAAATGGCAGTGAACACTTCACACACAGGTTGCCCTATTTCTCATGAAGAGCTAAATAAGATATTACCACATTGACCACTTTTTTTGTTGTTGTCTTGTTTTCGTTTAAGAGGGTAGGTGGACAAGTTATGTGTTTAAATTTGTTTAAAATGTGTCTTTTTTCGATTATCTCCTTAAAGCGGGCTCATTTTGAAAGGAGGAACATTCTTCTTCATTCATTTATTGCAAATTTCACATTTGTCAGCGTCATTCTACAGACCTAATTGTTTGTAATCCTATCTAGAGAATACAAAGTGTGGAAATACTCCTGTGATTCCGAATGGGGAAGTGAAACCTCCACGTGTTGAAGGCAATTCTTACCGGATTACTTGCAATTTAGGATACAGCGCTCAGATTTCGACTTTCAATTGTCACCAGGGAAAATGGAATCTGCGGGGATATTCACCCGAAACAGTCTGTAAATGTGAGTCATCTTCAGTCTTATATTTTAAGATGTAAAGGATTAGTTGGCATGGAATCTTGTTATTAATACTGCACGTTTTCTTCTCTTGCAGTTGATTCCAAACTCTGCAATTCCCCACCAAAAGTTGGCAATGCAGTTATTATGACTCCATACAAGAAGGAATACTTGCCAAACTCTGCAGTAACTTATCAGTGCCGTGATAAGTATACTATAATGGATGGGGAAGATACGATTCAATGCATAGATGGAAAATGGGAGGAGAGGAACATCAAGTGCACATGTACGTACATCCAAAAGCATTCCACAAAGTTGCAGAATGCTTGAAGATGATTTTTAGAGATAAGATATGAAATTACCCAGATCTTTGGCATTTGAGGCCCATCAAGCAAGCACACTAGAGACTTATGGCGAGCGATCACAGCTAACATCTGCTTGTGGAATGGCTAAATTCTGGTGTAGCGCTCCAATAATTTGAACAGGAATATAAATGACTGAATCTTACATTTTTCTAGGCTTTCAAAATGTTATCGGACTGAAAGGGTCAAATACCGATAGTAATTCAAAATAAAATGCACATCCTTTATTGGGTGCTGGATCGAAGATGAACAAGTGTAAAGAGATAGAGCTTATTGTAAAGTTTACAATAAACTTGCATGTCTGAGGAAGAGCATACTGGCTTGAACTGTCAGGTGTCACGTGTTTTGCAGAATAAAATTTTATAATGGGAGCTTCCTGGTGTGCAAATCTCAGTCTCACTGCTCAAACACCAATAGTAAAATGAGTCATTTTACCCACTGATTTACAGAAATGTCTCACAATGTAAATCTTTTTGGAAAAGTGAACTGTGGCTCTGGTGTTGTACTATGTTAAGTAATTCTAGAAAATGTGTTTATATGTTGATATTTTTTTTTGTATTTTCAGCATACTGTGACAAGCTCAAAGATGACACAATGACTATCACCGCCGACAAAGAAAGATATATGGATGGGGAAGTCATAACGTATAAATGTGCCTATTCTGATGTTGAACACACCGCAAAATGTGTCAATAGCAATTGGAATAAATCAGCAGAATGCAAAGGTAAGATGATGTGAAAGAAGATGAAAAGTATAGTATATCTTCGAATTTCTTTCAAGTCCAACTAAATACAGTATTAACAAAGCATGTGTGTGTTAAAAGAGTAATAGGTCACTGTAATCACTCCTCTCCTTACTGCTCATAAATAGATAAGTTTGTAGTGCAAACACACTGATTCAAGACCAGGAACAAAACCTACAGTCATGTTCTGTGTAAAATAAGTTTTAGTATATGTCCCAAACAACACATCAGTAACAAAACATCAAATGTTCTTGGATATTATTGAAGAGTTTTATTGCAAAAACTAGACAAGTGTTAAGAACTGGATGCTTGATTTATACACACTGCATGCTGATATGTGGTGCTGAACACAGAATTTTTGACCCACAGCTCTCAACTGGAACAGTCACAGTGATGATACTCCAGAATAGGAGATTCAATAAAAATGCCAAAGAGACAACTTTTTACATCAGTTGTTTGGAGAAAGAAAACTGCATTGACCATGTGCACTATTCATACTGACGGTATATAACGGTACATAATCCTGCTACATACAAGTCCTGGACAATGAATTACTGAATCAATTATTTGTGCATTAAAGTGATCCTAAAATATGAAGCTTTGCTATTTTGAATAAAAGACGCAAAAATGACAAAGCCTTTACGTGGTCTTATTATTATTGTTATTATTTATTCTAAAAACTAGGCCTATAATGACTAAATAAACAGGCTTTTGAAACAAAATTAAAAGAGGCCTTTAGAGTATGAGTGCTATGCTAATCTGTGTGTTTTGGTCTAGAACTGTATGAATAGTTTTGAAAACACAAAGCCCATACCCTAAAACAAGAAAAAAAAGTGCTTTCTTAACACCACAGAATCAATAAATAATAATAAAAAGAAGTTTCCAAATTTACTTAAGGTTTTACATCTTGGAAGAAAATATTCTGTCAGTCATTTCTCAATAGTGTGCCCCACTGTAGGTTTAAGTTTAAGAATAATCTTGTGAATTTCAATGACCACTGTTTTTCATGGACGACATTCAGTGCATTTATGAAACAGTTGGATGGCAAACAAGTAGCCTTAGTCAAAATATGAATTAACCAAGTTAAAGCATGTGCACAACATACTTGGCCAGTCTCTATAGACTATTTGTCACAACGCTGTGGGCATTATATTTTCAGGTAGCCATTCATTTGTCCCATTCTCATTCATGCAATATTTCAAGAACGCCTTCAAGGAAATTCTTCAAATTTGACACAAATGTCCACTTGAACTTAATGATGAACTGGTAAGACTTTGGTGGTCAAAGGGCAAGATTACTGTGATCTTGTCTGTCTCATTCTTGTCAAGAAAACTGTCAAGAATTTATTTATGTATTTATTTATTTTCAAAATTTGGTACACGTCTCAAGGGCAAACTGATTGGATTTTGGTGTTCATCATGAGTGCGAGATTACCAGAGCACCTTGAGGAAATTCCTTCAAATTTGGCACAAATGTCCACCTTGAGTCAGTGATGCACTGATTATATTTTGTTGGTGAAAGGTTAAGGTCACCGTGATCCTGTCCACTGCATTCTTGTGAATGCAATAAGTCAAGAACAGCTTGAGGGAAATTCTTCAAATTTGGCACATACACCCCCTTGGACTCAGAGATGAACTGGTTAGAATTTGGTGGTCAAAGGTCAAGCTTATTCTGACCTTGTTATCTTGTCAATCTTGTGAATATGACTTCTCAAGAAGGCCTGGAGGGAATTTCGTCATATTTGGCACAAACATCCACATGGACACAAGTGCTTGGGCGTCAAAGGTCAAGGTCACTGTGACCTCACAAAACATGTTTTGGCCATAACTCAAGAATTCACCTTAATTATGACTATAATTGGCATATGAATTTGTATGAATATATTTATCACTTTGATGATTATAACTGTGATTTCTGAAGCCATCTCTAAAAACATTTAATTAAGATATGGATGGCATAATATATTAAACAAATTGTAATGCATACATTATTGTTATAATACGTATACAAGATAAAAATGCAGAATTACATTGAAGAAATATTAGAAAATGTTATTTGTGCAAAGACAATGACTCAGCAAATATTGTGTTACTTGGGACTGTTGATATACAAGTACAAATGTAGGTCAATTCATATCTATCAACTGGGCTTAACTACCCTTAGCTAAACTGCATTTCTTTCTGTCTTTTTAAAAACACAATTCAAACATACAGGTAATTCAAAGGGATTTACAGTTACAGTGATGGCTTAAGTTTCCCGAAGGCAACAAAGGAGATAAAAGTGCAGTAGAAAAATCAAACAATAAAACAGCAGTTTAAATTCATAGTTGACTGTTTTTTCAGGGGGGAAATTAACCATTTATTTTAGTCGGTGTGAAGGCTAATACTTATTTTTTGGTTAAAATTAGAAGCTTAGGTTAGGAAGGCTATGGTAAAGATTGGGGTTTGGCATGTTTGGTATTCAGCATGAGTGCAAGTCAATACAATGTCCTTTAGATTTTGAAAAACAAGTGACAATATGCATGTGACAGATTCTATTCTCAAAACTGATGCACTTTTAGGTATGAATCATTTCAGTGCAAAACAAACAGCATCACTCTCTCAGTACCATCAGTACCTTTTACTGTAATTGAATTACTTCAGTGACTATTTGCTCTACTTATTGATTTGTACAATGGACTTTGTCATTAACACTTTTGATGCCACAATGAATGTGGTAATCAACAGAAACTCTTTGATCATCATCAGATACTCACAACATCAAACACAGAACTTTGAATTCAATGTTTTTCTGCAGTCAGCTAAAAATCGTCTTGAATGTGCTGTGTTCAAGCAAAGTAGTTTATGTTGGCCTTACTGCTGTTATGTAGTATTTATGTGTTTCCACCATTGTTTGTTGATCTTGTAAGGGCAAATTTGTTGCTACTGATCACATCTGTCCCAAAACTTTATTTCATGGTATGTTATAACAAAATCTGTTATTTTCTGGTTGAAATTCAGACGACTCCCTTGCAGCATTTTATGAATTAATTCAATATGATACCAAATAAGTATATAAGAAATTCTATGACCTGATTATTATTGCACAAAAGATACTGAACATGAACTTTTCTGTACTGTACTGTGCTTTCCGTAGTGCTTACGTAAACATTGCGAGCTGTGTTTTTTTTTTTTTGTTTTTTTTCCCTATGCGTCATGTTGTGTTCATCCAACCTTATGCAATCCCACTGGGCAGTCCATGATATGACCCTCTTTACTCCCTGAGGATTGCAGCTGGGGACAAACACACAGAAAAGAGTTTGTCAAAGAAGTTTGCCTCAGTTAGACTGGTTTGTGACTGCACACCTGCTCACTGAAATGCGATTTTCATTAGTCCTTGTGTTTCTCCTGTGGGGGAATGCGGAAGTTACTTTATCACAGAATGGTAAGACATACTTTTTTTTTTTTTTTTAAATTGCTTTCTAAAGGTGCTTATGGTTAAAGGAAGAGGGATTTAGTTTTTGCATGTGATGATTGGCTAAGAGTATAGTGTACAGTCTTTAAGTTATGGTCTTACCCTTTTATATAGCTAAAGATTCTGATTCACATGTTTTGATATGACTGACTGGCATCTGTAGCACACACCTGTTGAGAAGACATATCCAATTTCTTCTTTTTCCCTCCATGTTGGTAGCATGTTCAAGCCTCCCAGATGTTCCTCACTCCTATGTGTCAGAGGAGACCAAAAAGGCTGCATACCAAGAAGGAGATGTGATACATTTCACATGTGAAACTGGTTATATATCAGGCCCAACCATCAGATATATATGCTCAGACAGAGGCTGGCTGGCAGTCCGTAAGGGAAAGTGCTACTGTGAGTTCACTTGCTACTCAGTTCTTTATTTTATTGCACCTTGGTTGACCGAAGTAATCACGTCATAACCAATGCTAACCCTTTGGAAGCTGGAATTCATTGTATTTTCAAAATTATCTATTGCAGTAGTCCAAATGTCCAGAGTAGTTTGACAGATTATAGACACGATTGTATTTGTAAATAGGTAATTGCCTATACCTAGAGATGATAATTACATGTGTGCATTCTCACATTTGGAAATATCTGAATAACTTTTCACTTCACTTTCCAAAAACAACTTTACTTACTCATATGGTACTGAGAGAGTTGACAGTCATGCTGCATTATGTTGCTGACAAATATTTCTAGTAACTAGGCGTCAATATGCTTTTTCAAAGCAACAAACATGACTACTGCACAATGTTGTGTTATCAAAAGAACAAAATCACTGTCAGTTTGCTAAAATGTAACAAAGCCAGAAGGACTAAAGAACAAAATAGAGTCTAAAAAATTATTAAGAAACTTTTTGGTTGATGAATATTTTCTCTCTGTTTTCAGTAAAGCCATGTGAACTTCCTGATGACACTCCCAATGGCTATTATCAAATAATCCGCGGTGAAGAGTTTGTTTTTGGGACAACAATCAAATATTTTTGTTATGAAGGGTACGTGCATCTGGAATGGCTATCCAATGGCAACACAGTGTTTTCTAAGTATTATTAATTAATGTGTTATTTAAAACACAACATAATGTAGCTGTAAGCAGATATAAGGACATTTTCAAGTGCCTATTGATGTAGTCAATTTTACAGAGACATATTTACTATGATTACAGTCATCTTATATATATATATATATATATATATATATATGGTACTGTGGATTTTAATAAATTAAATTATTAAATTAAATTTTAACCAACAAATGTCCCAATATGTTCTTACAGCTACCTTTATAATGTGTTATCTTAACCCATTTTTTAGTTGTACATGTATACTGCTTATAAATGGTAAATAGTCCAGATTAATTTACTGACATAGAATAATTATTTTCTGAAAGTGATTTGCAAAATTCCTCTGATCTTTTATTATTGTTATTATTATTCATTTCATAATGGAAACTCTATTTTACTGTTTATTGCAGATATCAAATGGTGAGTAAGGATGACACCAGGACTTGTATGCTGGACAAATGGACCAACCATGTGCCAGTATGTGAACGTAAGTTACACGGCATATTTTACAAAGAGAAAGTTTTTATTTTACTAAAGCACAATAGGAAGACTATGTAGCATCTCAGTTGCAAATTTGGAGGAGCTATTAAAGGCACCCCAGGATCACGTAGCAAAAGTCAGAGTTGTGGACTCGAGTCACATGACTTGGCCTCGAGTTTGACTAGAGTCACAGATTTCATGACTGTCAACTTGGAGTTTAACATCAGTGAATTGTGATTAATTTGAACTTTAGCCTTTTGACTTGAAAATACCTTCCCTCATGCACAAAGACTAAGTATGTTAATCAAAACGTGCCATGAGTCGGTCAATTTTCCTCCATTTCCTGTATCAACCAACATTAACTCGATTGATTCCCAGCAAGTCGACACTTTATTCCTCAAAATATCTACTTTGTTCCGACCAGTCCAACAGTATCCAATCAATTTGCAGGAGGGAACCATGAAAAACTATTGTGCTACTGAGTGCTAGTTTGAAATTATGATACCAAAGGTAAGGTTAAATAAAATAAATAAAAAATAATAATGTCATGCACTTAAAAAAGTGAAATAGTCTTCAACATAAAATAGAATGTAGTAGGTAAAACATGTTTTAAAAATTACAGACTGAGACAAAAAAAGGCATTCATAATTTTTGCAAAATTTAATATATTATTACTGTGGAGTTAAAATAGCATTACATTGGTGAATAGCACATTAGCACTTGTTTGGGACTTGAAACTCAAAGTTTAGGACGTTCAACTTTACTCTTTCCTGTCTTGACTTGGGACTTAATTCAGGACTTACGGGTTAAGAGTTCAGATGTACTTGTGACTTGTAAAACAATGACTTAGTCCCACCTCTGGTAAAAATCCCATATATTTTTCCCATTGCTAATGATGCGTGGCTCATACTTCAACAACTGCATAAAAGTAGCTGGTCCTTTGATTAAAAAGTCAAAGTCACAAGCCTATGTTCATTATAACATTGGAGAGGAGGTGTAAATATGTGTCCCGTGGGTCCAGTTCAGCAAGAAACACCCAACTGTTCCATGTGCAGCTAACGGCGAGTAAAAGATTACACTGTTCAGGGTTGATTTTACAATGTGCAGCTTCAGTCAATTTGCTTTTAATTTTCAGGGTAAATTTTGGATGATTTAGGAACTATAATGCGGTCTTTTGTTCACAACTGCACCAAACCAAAGCATTTTGAATTGTGGTTTGTGCCCCTCACTGGCTGTTTCTCCCCCTCACTGGCTGTTTCTCCATGGCAGCCATGGCCGACGCTCATGGGTACTGTCGTAGCAAAACCTGTGCACCACACAAAAATGGTGGATAAAACTATTTCTAAGAAAAGAAGCCTGAATTTGTAGAAAAACACACCCTCCTCCCACATTTTAACTCTATGGGGAGATTCTGTTCTCTCTTCAGACCTCTCTGCTGGATTATGGCTGATGAAATAAGTTCATTCTTACTTCAGAATCTTGCCCTTTTCAGCTTTTTAGATTTTTATCTATTAATTTTTTTTGCTTCAACAACCTGACTGTTTGTGTCTACTCAGCTTTGAGCTGTGAACCCCCGCCTGCTGATGGAGGGGTTACCGTAACAGGTTTATCAGAAAATGACGACCCCATACTTCCTAACCGCTTCCTGAAGTTCAGCTGTGATGGTCCTGGGAAATATCTGAATGGCAGTTCACTGCTAATATGTGGTAAAGACGGACAGTGGGATAATCCATTCCCCTCTTGTGAAGGTAAACCCTGAGAGAAAAAAAAATGCTGTTCACAATATTTATGTGATATTTTTAATTGTTGAGCATGTTTCAATACACAAATTCACATCAATCATAAGGGTGACCCTTATGGGACATAAACTTCTATCAACTGACCCTCATTTTTTCTTTTGATAACATCTGTTTTATTCTTTGCAGACATCACTTGTGATGCTGACATGATGCCCCCTAATCTTAATGTAGTTGGTCTACCAGCAGCAAATGAGACAATGAAGATTGGACATAAATTACGGTTTAGCTGTGACAATCAATATACAATGGATGGGTCGGAAGAAGTTGAATGTTTAGAGACTGGGAAGTGGAACACTGCCTTTCCAACTTGTGCTGGTATGTTCACTTTCATTGGGGCTTTATTCCATTTACTGCTTTTCCCCCTCAATAATCTGTATATGCCGATATACCAATAATAAAACATATAATTATTTATTTTTTGGTCCCTTGTGGGCAGCAGAAACATGTTGTGGTGCAGGACTGAACTGATGATTGTCTTTAAAATTGACACAGCAAACTTCTAAGCAAAGGGTTGCCTATTTACCCATTTACCAAAGAGCAATATCAGCATTTATGGCTCTGTTTGACGCATTCTCATCTGACGCTGTCTTTCATGTTTGCATACATTTAAATTTTGATGTAAATTTACATAGATTTGGATATTTAGGATTTGCATTAAAATTTGGTTCATGAAACCCAAGAAGTCACAGTCAAGTCTAATATCCTGCTGTTTATACTGTATAACTTTTATGATTAAACAGTCTATCTTCTTCAAAACAGAAAAATGCAAAGTGGCAGGTGTATCAGACAGCGTATACCTCATCACACGTGTACCAGGCAATCAAGTCAGAAAAGGACAAAAGTTACGGTTTCAGTGCAGGAGGCGTGGAGACTTCCTTCGAGGGAAGGCAGAGGTTGAATGTTCAGCAGGCGGACAGTGGAGCGATCCCTTCCCAACATGTGGAGGTAATTCATCTATTTTCTTGCCTTCTTGCTCCTTATGGAGGGAAATGATGAGAAAAGATGATCCATGACTCAACTATCAGATGTTGCCCGCTAACCCAATTGCAAGAAAAATGCTGGCAAATCATAGATACTTTGCATTGCACATTATTAAAATGTGGATGTGGTGAAACATTATGTTTCAACAACACTTTGATTAGGTTGAGGCACAAAACCACTTGGTTACTTGGCTCATACAATGCATCACTTTGGAAACATTGCTACAAAATGTATGAATTTTGCAAATTTATTCATGGTTTGCAGAAATGAGCAATGCCAAGATATTATCTTTGTGCTATTTTTGTCCTAGTATAGGGTAGTTATTCTTAGTGCTTCTCAGTGTTTCAAGATTCTTATAAATTATTCTGACAACTGACTCAGTTTCATCATAAACACCTTTCCAAAAGGACTCCAAATAAGACTTGAACATTGAAACTTTGATGTAGGAGGAATTGATTGCAAACTTATTGATTTGTTTGTATTTTTTTGGTTTTGTACATTATTTTAGCTCCTTTGGGCTGTGGGAAGCCACCACCACTTGAAAATGGAGACATAAAGACAACTGTTCAGTGGGAGTACAGGCATAATGACTGGGTTGAATACGTGTGTCAGCCTTACTACACTATTGAGAGTCAGACTTACAAAATCTGCAAAAATGGTGAATGGATTGGACAGATGAGATGCCTCAGTAAGTTGCAATTCCCTTTCTATTTTCCACATTGCATTCTGTGAGGATTTTGCAAGACTAGCAATAATTAAATATGCAATATGCTGTACTGTCATTTTACTATTAATAAAATGCTGCTTATCTTTCATCTTTTAAAGAACCCTGCACTGTGGACAGAGAAGCCATGAACGCACATAATATTGAATTCAGATATAAACGTGATGATAAGCTGTATTCATCCCACAATGATATGATCGAGTTCAGGTGTAAAGGACGAAGAAGACACATCGGAACAGTGGACATGCGTCAGAGTTGTGTTGATGGTGAGATGCAGCTGCCCACTTGCCAGTAAAGCTTTTATAACTAGATAGGATTATCATGACCAAGATGGACAAACGTGCATGTAAATGATAAATCAAAATGAAGAGTTAGACCAGTTATGTTCTGATCCAGTTTCTATACTTAAGTGTTTTGTGTATGGTCATTTTGATTAAACATATTTCCCCTAAATCTGTTTTCTGCCTCCATCTACAATATTATGGTAGTGGAGGGTTGTGGGTTTTTTTTTTCATCTTGATTTTTTCTAATGTGTTAAGAGGAAGATTCGTGTCAGCGTTTTTGGAGAAAAATGTTGTTCTTTGGAAGAGAAATAATATATAATAACCAAAATATTAAAAGTGCTGCATGTAACTGCCGTGAGAGAAAGACGATTGTTGAGTCTCATTCCCTGGTCATTAAACGCTAATGTTTTGGGTTGGTGATTCAGGCCAAATCATGCCTGGTGCTAAAGATGGTGCTGAATACATTTTAAAGTAACTTTGTATATTTAACTTCCTGTAAGCTGTGCTTAGAGAAATGTTTTCTTTACATATTCATCTTAACATGGGGCATGTAATTGATATACAGTCAATTAGTTTTTAAGGGGCACTATTCTCTTAATGTCCACAGTCCATATCTTAAGTTTGCCACAATGATAATTTATGTTCCTGGGTGGAGGTCAGTTTCAGAAAGAAAACTTTGCCTGCTGACCTAAACCAAAAGCTGTCTTTTCAGTATTCATAGAAGATAATTCTGTCATCTTTTCTGTATTATAGAGCTTGAGGTGTGTTGCAAAACATACAAAACATAAATGAATAAAAGAACTTGAGTCTAAAAATATACCACCAGAAAGCACTGGCTGAAAATATGTGTTAGCTTAAATATTTTGGTGGGGGGTTTTTTAACACAAAACATAAAATATTTAAACAGTTAACACTGAATTGAAGCAAAATATACCTTGAATTTTGCAGTATTTAACCAAAATTACAATCATGATTCAGTGGCCTTAACCTAACAACATGAGGGAAACAGGACAGAAAACCTGGTCTTCAGTATTAAAGTCATGTGCTTTGTACATCCAACCATCCATCATAACCTCTTTTTCAGGATCTCACCTCCTGATTTGCTCAAATAATGTATTTATTTATTTATTAATAATGTACAACTTAAGCTAAGCACCTAATAATAGCAATCTAGAAACATTTTAACAGATTAATTAAAACTGTTGATTAGTGTAACAGCTTGAAAGATTGTCTTAGAATATTAGTATTTTTTTATGAATTAGACTGATATTATACTTAACATATATGCTGTGTGTGAGCAATTATGGGACTTCTAGTATTGCAAACAGTGCGTATGTTGCAATGTGACATGCGTTGTGCAATCCCACTGGGTAGGGTAGTCCATGTTATGAACTTTGCCACTTTGCAGGGACTCAAACACACAAAGAAATTCTCAGAAAACATTTGTCAGAAAACGCATTTGTCAAAGGACCATGAGAGTCTCTATATTCCTTCTGTTTCTCCAACTGTGGACAAATGTTGAGGTTTCTTCATCACAGAGTGGTAAGTCTCTAAATACTGCATTGTTATGGTTTAGCCTTGAAAGGGTTCAACGTTGAAATAAAATTGATGCTGTTGTTTGCACCATAACGTCATTACAATGGAAGTAGTGCGTATGTGTGCCTGAAGGGTGTATTTATTGTCTAAAAAAAAAAAACAAGAAAAATGTTTTATATTGTGATCTTTCTACTCTAAAAACTGTCATTATGGGCCATAAAAAGTTATAGATTTCCAATACCTAATGGCATCCAATAAGAAAAAAAATCTATTTTATTTGAAGATGTGACTCTAGATGCAAGAGGATTACTGATATCTGTGTCACATCTGAAAATGCCCATGTTTGCCCAAATAATGCTGTATTCTCTTACATTATTTGGGGGGAATCTGTAGACAATTTGTTGATGGTTTTTTTTTTTGTGTTTGTTGGGTTTTTTTTTTGGGGGGGGGGGGGGGCTCCCGTGACATGTGACCCTTATTCTTATATTTCTTGTTACTGTTGTTAAGAGTGACCTCATGAGCTCACTTATTGTTACAATGTCCTTAAAATGCTTTCCTTTTTAGCTTTGTTCATGAGGACTTTATAGATTGATGCAAAAAGAAAACAGTGCAGAAGTGCCAAGTACCAGCCCATGTATCACCCACATGAACTCCACATACAAATGTTGCCTGGAAAACTGCACTACTTTAAATGACCATTTGAGGCTGATTCCATAAGTGACTCAGTCTCCATAGACTCCAGTGTTAAAATACCCATCATTACAGCAGAAATAAACATGCTTACTACCTGGCAAGAAAAATAGTTTTGGTCTTGATAGCTAACCCTTTCTGACTATACTGTATGGGCAGTGAATTTTAATGTAACTCATCCATTTACATTTCAAAGCTCAAATTTACGCATAATAAAGGGCGGGCTGCTTTAAGTGACCTTAAGTAAGCAGGCTTTTCAGTCAGATCCCTTCCTCACTCCCCCACAGCATCAGTCTCTTGCCCAGATATGGTCCCTTTTGGCTCAAAAAAAAAAAAAAAAAAGATGGCTGAAATACCAAACTCTATGCTTTAAAACAGCAGTCTATAGAATGGATGATGTTAAGGTGGCATCCTGAGAGACTGAATAAAGAAGCCCACCTGGAAATGCCAAAAATGGCACTATTATGAATGGCCACAGGAGACTGAGTCCAAAGTGAGTCAATCCTCATAGACTCCCCCATGTTAAAATGCCCAAATATACTGCAAAATAAGCATACAAAAAAAAAAACAATTTTGGTCCCTTTAGCTAATTTCCATTTTCAAGACAACCGTACATTGGTGAATTTCTTTATTACTTGGCAGTTTTTATGTTATTAACGCCAAAAGTAAGGCATAAATCAGAGCAGGGCCACTTGAGTAACAGGCTGTCTGTGAGGCGTTGGTACCGTCTATGAGTCAGATATGCAACATTTAAGGTTTTAAAATCGCAGTCCACAAACCAGTGGGTGATGTCACAGTAGCTGCTGTATGTCCATTACATTAGAAGGCCATGATTAATGCATGTTATGCGTGAATCCTCCAGATGAACAAGTACATAGGTTTTGTTAAGACAATAGTCAGATGAATATAACCTGCATAAGAAGGTGCAGTGTGTCACAGCAGGATTTGTCTCATCAAGTCACCATGTTTTTGTCTCTAAGCATGTTTGAAGCTCCCAGATGTTCTTCATGCCCATGTGTCAGATCCAGACCAGCAGTACCAAGAAGGAGACCTGATACAGTTTACCTGTAAACCAGGTTATACTGCATCAGGTCCTGGTATCAAATATATATGCATGAGCAACGGCTGGCTGTTGGTCCGTCAGGGAACATGCGACTGTAAGTTGATTGTCTGACTGTTCTACACTTTCAAAACAGACTGAATGACTTCTGTTGTTGTTGATCATGTAATTTGCTTACACTTTTGTTCGATAGATTTTAAAGATACATTACCATGTTAGAGTTTTTTGGAAGGATAACAGTACATCCCTCACACACAAGCAGCTTCACTTTAAACAAGCCTTTCCTTTTTCTTTTTTTGTTGTTTTTTTTTTTTCAAGAAGTTCCAATGGCAGGCTGACTACATCAAACCTACTTACATTTCCATGTCATTTCTGCATAGCTTGTAAGTAATTTGACTGATTATTGACTCAGTTGTACTTGTAACAGTAAATTATTAAAAGGTTAAGATGACCATAACAAGATGCATGCAGACGTCTGGAAAAGTGTAAAAATTTGCAGAATAACTGAAAAATAGACAATACCAGCACAGTATGTACCAAAATATATGTAGGTATTGGAGAACAAGATGTGGTGTTATGGAATAAAGGGGAACAACTTTTTAACTACTTGGTACTGAGTAATAAGGACTTTATACTGTAGTTATCATTGCCTACTGGATACTACTGGGTAACACCCTGATTGCAACCCACATACCCTGCAATTACCCTGTAATTAAATGTAACAAGGGGGGCCTTGATAGTACAGGCTGCATACCCTGTAGTGAGGCACTACACTAGTACAATATTAAGATAAAAGTTCACACTGCAACTTCGGAGTAAATAGGCTTTACTTTGCAGGTTATCATCATCCCAGAGCGTCACCTGGTGGGTAAAGCATCATCAGGTCGTATCGATATGAGTGAATTCAGCATCTGTGAGATGAGAAATATTTTCAAAATACTTACGATCAAAAATGCAAAAATGTCCAAAATACAGAGAGCTAGCAGATCTAGCTGTGTCACCAACTATTGCAGAAGTCAAAATAGTCCACTGTTTCTGGATCTTCAACACAGGTTTGTTGTTAATAATGTAGCATGTCTCCTCGATGCCTCAATAGTGAATTTACCGCATTCTTTTCAGATTTTATTGTGTCAAAGATACAGGATGCGTACCTAGCAACATTACATATCAAAATCTTGCCTTGTTTTTCCCCCCTCAGTGTATTAACTGACTTACTTTTCATGTTTAGTTTCAGGTGTGAGCTGTACCCCCCCAACTGCAGATGCAGGCGTCACAGTAAAAGGTCTACCGGAAAATGATGATCCCATACTTCCTGACCATCCTCTCACATTCAGCTGTGATGATCCTGGAAAATATCTGAATGGTAGTTCAGTGCTGATGTGCGGTCAAGACGGACAGTGGGATAATCCATTCCCCTTTTGCGAAGGTAAACCCTTTAAGACGAGACAAAGATTTTTAGTCTTTCATTTTATAACATCTGCTTTATCCTTTGCAGACATCACTTGTGAAGCTGATGTGATGCCCCCTTATCTCAATGTAGTTGGACTACCAGCAGGAAATGAGGCGATGAAGATTGGACATAAATTACAATTTAGCTGCAACGATCAATATACAATGGATGGATCAGAAGAAGTTGAATGTTTACAGACTGGGAAGTGGAATGCCTCATTTCCAACTTGCACTGGTATGTTCACTGTCATTGGAAGTCAGTGCCATTTACACTGATGTTATTTGCACATTTGACTTCACCAGTCTTCTTTAGGAAAACCTGAAAAGTAATTCCCGGAACAACTCATAGAAGATAGTAAAAAATGAACGGTGATTAGAAAAGGACAAAATCTAAGAGATTTTTTTTTTGACATGTGACATACGTCAGACATCACATTAAAATCAAAGCATGACAACAGGTCAAAGGTAAAGTTGAGTATTGAAGGTAATTTTATGATATCTGCCCCCACTTAACCCCATAATACCATAACACCTTCTCACTCTGAACTCATCACATGTTGCCACTCTGTCAGGACCTTCCACATCTACCAATGACTTTTAAGGTTTCCTTCTGTGTCATCTGTCTGTGCTCTGGGTTGCACGTGCACATGGTCAAATTTGGGCTGTCCTTTTAGCTTCATTTTTGTCTCCTGTTTGATTAGCACCTCCTAGTTTGACCACAGTTGACAAAGTGAATCGGCATGACTGACAGCTGTGTTAGATGTTCCTTGGCTCTGATTGGTTGGTTTTGTGTGCCATGTGCCATGATCAATTCTTGAAAAATTCCATTAGAATATTTTTAGAGTATAGGAAGATGAAAAGAAACATGATTTTTTATCCACATATTTTTTGTTTTGTTTCTGGTCACTTGGCAAATGAGAGTCAAATATTCACTGTCCTTTTAGCTCAATTTTTGTCTCCACCAGCTCATAAAACAATCTGTTTCTTTCCAAGGGCTCTGCTAGCAACATTTGGTTTTTAGAGGTTTTTTGCTGATCAGCACCACATTTGCATACATTTGAATTTTTTATTTACATAGATTTGGACATTTAGGATTTGCATTAAATTTTGGTTCATGAAACCCAAGAAGTCACAGTCAAGTCTAATAATCTGCTGTTTATACTGTATAACCTTTATGATTAAACAGTCTATCTTCTTCAAAACAGAAAAATGCAAAGTGGCAGGTGTACTAGACAGCGTGTATCTCATCACACGTGTACCAGGCAATCAAGTCGAAAAAGGACAAAAGTTAAGGTTTCAGTGCAGGAGGCGTGGAGACCTCCTTCGAGGGAAGGCAGAGGTTGAATGTTCAGCAGGCGGACAGTGGAGCGATCCCTTCCCAACATGTGGAGGTAATTCATCTATTTTCTTACCCTCTTAGTCTTTATGGAGGGAAGTAATGAGAAAAGATGATCCATGACTCAGCGGTTGAAACCCACCTGTCCCACAGTGCACTGCTCTCACAGGGCTTCATTTGCTGTTTGCCTTAACTTTTAAACAATACATATTGTCTTTCTGCTGTTTTTCCCTATTATAAAGTAGTTTTACTAGTGTTTCATGTTTAATAAAAAGTGACCAACATTCATTTAGCTCTACCATGAAGTGTTAAGTGAGGTGTTAAGTTTAACACCTCTTGAGGGGGGCGGCTGAGCAAGAGGTGAACATTTAGGCCTCATGAAGGTGGGGTTGACTGCAGAGCTGTATCAGACAGGATGTATTAATTTTGGCCAGGTTTACCTGATAAACGGACAGTGTATGAATAAAGATAGTTTTATGTCTTGTTTTAAGTTAACACCTTAAAGGGCTTTTCTGGAAATTTGTAATGTTTGTGTATATTTTTGTGGTTATTTACATTCTGATAGCTCCTTTGGGCTGTGGGAGGCCACCACCACTTGCAGATGGAGACACCAAGACGACTGTTTACTTCAGTTACAGACATAATGAGAGGGTTGAATTCATCTGTCAAAATTTCTTCACGATGGAGGGACAGCCTTACAAAACCTGCATCAATGGTGAATGGATTGGACAGATGAGATGCCTCAGTAAGTTACAATATCCTATATAATTTTCACATTGCATTCTGTGAGGATTTTGCAAGACCAGCAATAATTAAATACGCAATATGCTGTACTGTCATTTTGCTATTGATAAAATGCTTTTGTTTCCTTTTATCTCTTGCAGAACCCTGCGCTGTGGATAGAGAAGTCATGAATGCACATAATATTGAATTCAGATATACACATAGTGATAAGCTGTATGTAGTCCACAATGATGTGATCACGTTCAGGTGTAAAGGACAAAGAAGACACATCGGAACATTGAGCATGCGTCAGAGGTGTGTTGACGGTGTGGTGAGCCTGCCCACTTGCCAGTGAAGCTTTTTAGTCAACTGGATGTGATAAGCATGAAATGGCTGAATAAACATACAAGTAATTGAGGCAAACGTCAGGCAAACCAGCCTGACATCCTCATCTTAAGAGGTTGTACTGGGCTGAGTTTTAAAGAGTGAAGATACTGGTATCATATGAAAGACCAAAGGAATCCAGTGGTACCAACCATGTCATGCTAACATTTCAGTGGCTAAATAACTCTCCAAAGTTATGATAAATTTTGGCAAGGAAAAAACGGCCAGATTCACAGGGCTTCCTCGAGCCCTGATTTATTTAAAAGACATCTAATCAAATACAGGGCGTTAAGATAAAACAAATCTTTGCCAGCCTTTTTCTTCCTAATGACTCCTACTTTTGGAACTTGTTTCATTGATGATACTTATGTAGTTAAACAGAAGTAAAACTTACTGTCTTCTGTTTCCATTTGTAATTGCATTGTGTCTAATCCCTGCCTTCCCTTAACCTTTAAGTTATCTACCCAGTTGCTGCTTTTAGATTACTGCACTGCATTCAAATGTAGGAAGGAAGACCTATTGGTCACAATTTTCTGGTGTTTGGATGGTGTAATGACCCTAGCTATGTTGCCAGGAAAAGCTTTAGTTAACTGGAAGTGACATGAGCTGGCTGGACAAACATGTAAATGATTGACAGAGGTAAAGAGAAAGCCAAGTACTGTAGAACAGTTAAGCACCAGTCATCTGTTCTCAATTCAGTTCTGTCATTTATAATAATTGTAATCAAACTCCGTCTGTTTTCTGCTTATTGCATATTGTATGAACAGATCAGAAATGTATTTCGGCCCTAAACCATTCATTGTTTTATAAACCAACATTAGTATTTTAGAGGCAGTTATTTGACAAACATGGAATCTATATAGGGATTTTAGAACTTGAGTGATGTCTGTGAGGAATCTGGTAACAACTGTTACCATCTGATTTACCTTTTCAAAATAGCTGTTAAGATGGCATAACAGGAGCCAAGCCTACTGAGTTTTATCTCGCATCTGTCCTTTATCTTGCATTTTAGGTACTTTCAATCACTGATTTGTTTAATGCGCTCACTTAGTGCTTGTATGGGACCAAAGTCACCTGGTGATAAAGTACATATAACTGTGTGTTGTCTGCATAATAACGATAATTAGTCATTTTCCATTGTCTGAGTGAGTGGGAGCATATAGAAACTGAACAGAAGAGGCTCTTAAATGGAGCCTTGGGTGCTCCATGTCACTTTTGTGGGCTTGTATAAGTTATTACTGATTGACACAAAGTAGTCCCTGTCCTTCTAATGGGATTCAAACCAGTTTAGCAATGTGCAACCTTGTTTTACAGTCTGTCCAATAATATCTTGTAGTTGTTGACCATGATGAATGCGGCACTGAGATTAAATGATACCAAGACTTGTTTGGTTGCTGTGTTTAAGTGCATGCCATTCAAGACCTTAACAAGAGCAGTCTCAGTTCTGTTGTGTGGTCGAAATTCTGCCTGGAAAATAGAGAAAAAGGGGAAAAAAGGTTTAGGGCAAAGAACATGATTGGCTGTTGAAAAACTGCCTCTAAATTATTTTACTTTAAAATGGGAGGTTTGACGTGGGTGTATTGGCTAATTGTTAGTTAATGAAATATCTGTATTGTTCTAATAATATCCTCACAGTGGCTGCAGTTTTAAAGGAACTATGTTTAAGATTTAGTGGATTTAGTGACATTTAGTAGTGACGATTGGATCTGTAAGACTTCTTTCTTCAGAATTCTTTGTTCATTGTTCAGGAGATGTTTACCGTGAGACAAATTATCCACAGAGTTACTTTTCTCTGCTAAACAAACATACTAGGTGACGAAAGGTAGAAGAAGCACTGGGTAAAGCAGTTTTACGATACAAATAAGTGTTTTTTCCTATGCTTTTGTATGTTACAGAAGCTGCTGCTCGCCTCATACCAAATAATGTTTTTTTACTGGGAACCAAATTATCTGCAGAGATTTTTTCCTCAGTTTCTTCACACAATGAAGCAGCAGCACATTACAAAAAAATGGTCTTATTCTGACTCTCTCTTTACGGGGCAACTTCTAACTGCAATGGTCTATGCAAAAACACAAATGGACGTATTTAGAGCCAATGTTTAGTTTGTCTGTTCTGGGCTAATGTAGATCATGAGATACAACATGGTGTTCTATGTTGAAGAGGAACAGCTTCCTAAGTAGAACTAAATGGCTGATTCTAAGGTAGGGAGAACATGATGATTATTATTTTGAGTTGATTATACACCAAAGAAAACACACTTGTTTCATTCCATTTCAGCCAAAAGATCAATCAATAAATCAATCATTTATTTGTCAATTTTACGGGATACACCTCCAGTGAAATGTGGTCCATTCAGCTCCATTAGCTTGCGTGCTGTAATTTTGTCCTTTTTGCATCTTCTTACATTGTTGGCATACTGCTTTATAATGTGTCCGGATGGTTCTAGTAATCAATAGTTTCTGGTTGTGGAATAAATTAACTGTCTGCACGTTCCAACCTCAACAAAATAACCACATGGTTTCTCCTCCCACATCTCTGGCAGCACCGCTCTGCAGTCGGTTCTGCACAACATCTAGCAGTGATCTGCAGCAGGAACAGGACAGCACCTCACATTTCCACAGTCCACCATCCTCTCAGTACCAGCCACAAAAAGAAACACTTAGACTTGCAAAATAGACATAAGACCCCAAATATAGCACAAAATTAGAAGAGCTGACAGAGGGGCGACTAGTGGCGACATCAATGGAATATACCCAAATCTTTTACCATGAAATACTTTACACTGAACTTTTAAGGAGAAGCAAGGACATTACAGACCATATAGAGGAACTGACAGCTCATCTATCTTTCTGAATTCTGTCAGTCAAGAAATAGCCAAATGTATTAGATGGATTAGTCGATAAAACTTGAGCATCTACTGACACAGGATGTTTGTACAGCTGTCAACAGTAGCAAATAAGGAGCATGCTATATTATTGTTTGGCAATTGCACTCGGATACAGACTACTAGTTGTAAATTATAAATGCAAAGTCTTCGTCATAATAAACCTGGAGATTTGTTTTTTTGCCAAATGCATCCAGCTTTTTAATATCATTGACTGAGACCCAAGCAGGGGGCAAGTGTGGAGGGGAAAGCATGATTGAGAAGATTTGGCTTTGTGTGTGTGCTCGTGTGTACATGTGGTGGGGGGAGGATTTTGGGAGAGGTAGCCACGTTCCTGTCTTTATTGCAAAGGTGTGCATTTCTACTGTGCAGAAAGACATTGATCTGAATAACTGTTGGAGAGAGATTAACTCAGCCACACAGAGAGTAATTGCTGGATTCTCACGATGAGACTCTTTCACCTTCTTTGGCTTTCTATCCTGTGGCTGAATATGGATAAATCTTTACAACAGAATGGTAAGAACTGTCTATTTACTCTGCTGTTTTTTGGTGACTTCTAGTTCCTGTAGTTAGAAAATTGTGAAGTCCCTGTCTAGTCAGTGTAGAGAGTAACTGTTTCATTTGTTTGTTTTGCTATTTTCAGAGATAAGATGCAACAGAGTTCATATCCAGAATGCAAATATTATCAGCAATAACAAGCAGACATATAATGACAATTAACAGACCACATATATGCAAGAATGGACAAGAGGCAAGATATGAGATATAACATGGGTCAGTTTCTTATTTTATGGATTTGTCTTTAAATGCTCTCGCATAGTTTCTGGAGCTCTTCAGTCTAGTTTTTATCTCCCTTTAAGATAAGCCATAATATATGATGTAGTTTCTTTCAGACTAGTTAAGAGTAAACCAAACACTTAAAGGGTGTGTGAATTCCTTCAAAATGTCATTGAATTAATTAAGAGAGACAGTGTAGAAAACTCCACATCGAGAATGCATATATCACCTGCGACACCTATGGCTTCAATGAAGAAGTCCACTATGCATGCACGCGCAACGTTGACAAAGTTTTTGCTCTTACCTTTGGGCAAAATGTTTGGACTGGGATTCAGACATGTCCAGGAAACAACATATACAACCACAACAGATAAATTTAAAGCATGATTATAGTGTGATCGCAGTTTATGTGTTTTAATAGCAATAAAAATAAATATCTCCTAGCAGCTAAAACTGCCTCTATGGCGACATAAAATTCAAATTATATTATTTGTTTGATTACTCACGGGTGCCAGGAATTTTCTAGCAAAAATATTTTATTAATTTTATAAAAATAAAACTCCTTTTATTTATCTTTTAAATAAAAGTTATAAAAGTAACTCCTATTGCAAGGGCAAGTCCACACATTCTTTATATTGAGGGGTGTGTGTCCCCTGCATTCCCTCCAGAAATCTACACACCTGTATGTATTGTTGAACAATTTTTGTACTTAATGCTCCATTTGTCGCATTAAGATCAGCCTGATTGTATGAAAGTGATGAGTGCTGCTTATGAAGAGATAGTTCTGTATTTTAACTCCTGCAGAATAAGAACGCTAATGCCAGTAAGCTTACATGCTGTCAAGATTTAACACTAACATGCTAATAGTTAACATGGTAAACATATCTTAGTTAAGGGTGTTAACAAGTTAATATTTGCTATGTATCGATTGATGCTTTCTGAATGGATCTTCTTCTTTTTTGGTTTTCATTGACAGCATGTCCAAACCCTGAAATTCAACACGGATTTGCAGTTGGCCCATACAATGACACACTGTACTACACCTGCGATGAAGGTTTCAAACTTCTCAACAAAGGCTGGTGGGCTGAGGCTAAATGCCATGATGGCGTGTGGCATGGGCTTGACAAATGCATCGGTAATGAGTCTTTAATGCCTCACAAGTCTAGTTGTAACCAGCATGAAGTGAACCAAAAGCTCAGGCTGCTTGACATTTTAGGAATAAAATTACATGAGGAATCCATAAACATTTCCTAAGGACATACACAAGGAGTATTTTCTGAAAGAGGAGTCCCCCAATCCCATGCTATACTTGGGCAGCTCAGGTGGCCCTGTTCCTCATAGAAAAACTAAATCTGATATTACCACAGCCACGTGACAATTTTGTTTTAATAGACTATGTCATCTCCAGTCTTATATTAGCAGATGTGAAGTATTTGTTGGCATAGAATCTTGATATTAATACTGTACATGTTTTCATCTCTTGCAGCTAAATCCATTGAATCCAATTGGTGCAATCCTCCACTAAAAATTGACAATGCAGTTGTTATAGCTCCATATCAGAGTGAATACTTGCCTGACTCTGCAGTGACTTATCAGTGCCGTGATGAATATACTATAAAGGGAGAAGACACAATTCGATGCATTGGTGGAAAATGGGAGGAGAAGAACATTGTGTGCACATGTACGTACATCCAAAAGCATTTCACAAAGTTGCACACAGAACGCTCCATGATAATTTTTAGAGATAAGTACTGTTTTTTTTTTGAGATACTTGCTTAAGGCTAGAGATCATGGTCTTGATTAAATACTATATATATGTATATATATATATATGTGTGTGTGTGTGTGTGATATATATATATATATGTGTGTGTGTGTGTGTGTGTGTGTGTGTGTATATATATATATATATATATATATATATATATACATATATTTATTTATCCAGGCATTTGAGAGCATGGATGTATTGAGAGACCTTTCAAGAGGGACTCCAAATTAGACCTGAACATCAAAATTTCGATGAAGGGTGGATTGATCACAGAGTTATTGATTTGTTTTTATTTTTATGGTTCTGTACATTCTTTTAGCTGATTTGAGCTGTGGGATTCCACCACCACTTGAAAATGGAGACATCAAGACGACTGTTCAATTGGAGTACAGGCATAATGACTTTATTGAATACGTGTGTCAGCCTTACTACACTATTGAGACTCAGACTTACAAAATCTGCAAAAATGGTGAATGGATTGGGCAGATAAGATGCCGCAGTAAGTTGCAATTCCCTTTCTATTTTCCACATTGCATTCTGTGAGGATTTAGCAAGACTAGCAATAATTAAATATGCAATATGCTGTACTGTACGGAAGCCCTAAGCGGACGTGTTTTTTTTTTTTTTTTTTTTTTTTTTACAAGCCGTTTTCTCGATATAACGAGATATTATCTCGTTATAAGAAGATATTATCTCGTTATCTCGAGAAAACGGAGTTTGTTTTCCTGAGATATTATCTCGTTATCTCGAGAAAACGAACTTTGTTTTCCCGAGATATTAAGTCGTTATCTCGAGAAAACGAACTTTGTTTTTTGGTTTGTTTTTTTAAACTTTATTGAATGAACGTCAGAAGAAGAAGTGGCGGGTGGATGATGTGACAGCAGGTGCCGTGCAGTGTTCAGCGCGGACAAATGCGTGCAGGTTCTCGCCCCTGCACGTACCAAAAAGCACCGGAGCAACAGTATAATAATCTAGTTATGATTACTGATGAATTTGGGTGATGTGTTCCTGTAATAATCATCTTACCTTGCGCATTTGTCCGCGCTGAACACCGCACGGCACCTGCTGTCACATCATTCACCCGCCACTTTTTCTTCTTCTTCGACATTCATTCAATAAAGTTAAAAAAAAAACAAAAAAAAAAAAAACAAAGTTCGTTTTCTCGAGATAATACTTCATATCTCGGGAAAACAAAGTTCGTTTTCTCGAGATAACGAGATAATATCTCAGGAAAACAAACCCCATTTTCTCGAGATAACGAGATAATATCTTGTTATAACCAGATAATATCTCGTTATATCGAGAAAAAACGGCTTGTAAAAAAAAAAAAAAAAAAACACGTCCGCTTAGGGCTTCCGTAGTACTGTCATTTTACCATTAATAAAATGCTGCTTATCTTTCATCTTTTGTAGAACCCTGCACTGTGGATAGAGAAGCCATGAACGCACATAATATTGAATTCAGATATAAACGTGATGATAAAGCTGTATTCATCCCACAATGATATGATCGAGTTCAGGTGTAAAGGACGAAGAAGACACATCGGAACAGTGGACATGCGTCAGAGGTGTGTTGATGGTGAGATGCAGCTGCCCACTTGCCAGTAAAGCTTTTATAACTAGATAGGATTATCATGACCTGGATGGACAAACGTACATGTAAATGATAAATCACACCACAAATTCACATAATATTGAGTTCAGATATAAACGTGATGATAAACTGTATTTAACCCACAATGATGTAATCGAGTTCAAGTGTAAAGGACAAAGAAGACATGTTGGTACAATGAGCATGCGTCAGAGGTGTGTTGATGGTGTGTTGAGCCTGCCTACTTGCCAGTAAAGCTTTTCAGTCAACTGGATGTGATAAACATGAGATGGTTGAATAAAAATAATAAAAGTAAGTGAACCAAAGTGAAGAGATGGACCAGTTATGTCTTGATCCAGTTTCTTTACTTAATTGCTGTGTGTGATCATTTTTCCTCTCCTTCTTGTCGTATGATGAGAGTTAAGTGTGCATCCTAAGTCTCTTATTTGATATTTCCTCGCTTCCTCTACATTTCCTCCTCGTAGCAGTGACCCAGGGTACATAAGAGCAACCTGCATGGCAGTTTTTACCCACCAACACATCCCCCCATTGGATAATAGCTGACCAGACACATCTTAACATCTGCACTTCACAGAAAACGTGTGTGTGTGTGCGTGCGTGCGTGCGTGCGTGCATGCGTGCGTGCATGCGTGCGTGCATGCGTGCGTGCTGGTTGGTTGGTTGGTTGGTTGGTTGGTTGTTTCTGATAGACCATGTAGTTAAAAAAGTCAGCTGTGTAAATTACAGCTCTGAACAATTAAAGGACCGCAGGCAACTTTATTCATAGATTAGAAAGATTATTTTTCACAGTCTGTTATTTCCTCCATTATACCTGTTATTATGAGTACAAGTCAAAGAGAAAGTGCCTGTCAGCAAGAAACACTGTGTAAAACTGAACTGAAAGTTTAATTGTTTATTGTTTTTGATAAGGATCCCCAGTAGCTGACGCCAAGGCGACAAGCTAGTCTTCCCGGGGTCCAAAAAAAGTGAAGGCTATATATGCTCTCTCAGAGGCAGGCTCCCATAAGATGTTCTGAGTATATGACTGGATAAATGATTTGGATATTAATGCATGAGTTTTGTGAGAATTTGTAAACCAATGATTTGATACAGTTTGGGCGCCAATAAATCATTATGTTCCCTGTTTTCAAGGAAAAACATATGAGAGAAACAAAGTTTTCTTCACAACTTTAAGGTAACACAGCATGAGTAATTGATTTACAGATGTTTATTTTGTGGTTGAAGTATTCCTTGAAACTTTAATTTGCTGCTGGTTACAATAAACTGACATAAATTATGCCCAAAAAGTATTGTACAGACTAAAGAAGTGTGCCAACCAACCCTGGTCTCCCTATATCAATTACTTAGCCCATGCTACCTTAAATTCATGAAGAATGCCTGAACAGAAAACAGTGAACATACTGACACAAATTGATTGAATATGATTAACACCCATACATATATTTTGTGTGTTTTGGGGTTTTGTTTATTGTGTTGATAACAATTAAACCTGACTGACATTTCTGTCTTGAAGAGGCTGTACCAAGCTGACTTTTAAAACTAGAGTAAAGATGCTGGTATCGTATGAAAAACCCAAGGAATCCAACCATGCCATGCAAGCTTCTCAGGGGGAAGTACCTCCTATGCTAAATTTTGGCAAGGAAAACAGTGTTACCATTTCACAGGGGTATCTTGACTTCTCATCTCAAGATACTTGACTGAAAATTAGTTCTACAGGTACCCATGAGTCTCCCCTTTGAAGACATGCCCACTTAACGCTAGTCACATGCAGTTTGGAGCAAAATAAACATGCAGATGAGTTTTTTTTGTTGTTGTTGTTTGTTTGTTTGTTTTTTCACTGTTTCTGTTTCAATATATATGCATATTGGGGAAACTGTTCTGAAACTACTATCACCTATGAGCTTACAGGTGAAGCTACTTAATTAATGTCAGCAGGCAACAGCATCACCAAAGCTGACAAAGCTCGAGTTTGTAATGTGTAAGTCGCAACAGACCTGTTGATGAAACTAAATTGAACAAACTAACATGGATGCTCTCTCTGTTACGCTGCAAAACAAATCTACCTACAAGTACAAATAAAGTCACCTCACCTCAAATTAACTACAGTGCTGCTAAATTGAAGGCAACTGACTGCAGACCACTCATCATTGTGTAGGACTCTGGTCTAAGTGATGTCCTCAGGTTGGCATGTTGTGACCAATCACATCTTGCCATCCCAGCAAACAATAGTTTCACGCTTACAGGACCTGTTTTTATGTGTTGGAAATCTTTGTGATGTTGGCATACAAAAAGGGTGTACTTATACAACAAAATTACATTGTTCAGCTTTTTTCTTCATTAACCTAATTTGTAACTTAACTGTTTGGTTTGTTTTCAGTTTCTGGCTGTACCCACCCACCTGCAGATGAAGGAGTTACAGTTAATGGTTTTCCAGAAGACGACAATCCAATACTTCCTGGTCACTTCCTCAATTTCAGCTGTGATGGTCCTGGGAAATATTACCTTAATGACAACTCTGAGGTGACGTGGTGAAAATGTGGGATAATCCATCCCCTTCTTTGAGAGGTAAAGATCAATGTGACAGTGTACAAATAAAAAAATAAATATCCATAGAAGAAGCTTTCAATTTTTTTTGGAGAGCATGTTGATTCCTATTTGTTGACAAAGTTAATTATGTTATTTAGATTGAGTTTAAAGGCCACAAAACATGGTTAAGTATTGTGCAACTCACTCATGGTGCAAATGTCATCACGGCAACACCCTAAAGCCTAAAATTCAGCTTTCTTTTTCATCACCTACCATCACATATTCTTTTAGGTCCTTTGGATTGATAAAAACCACCACCCCTTGCAGATGGAGATAACAAAGAAAGCTCTCCTCCAGTGCAGATACGATGGAAGGGTTAAATGGACTGGACAGATGAGATGCCTCAGTAAGTTAAATTCCCTTTATATTTTTCATGTTGCATTCTGGGAGGATTTTGCACACATGAAATAGATTTTGATTCATTCATTCAGTGTTTGCATGTAACAGCTTGCAGCTTGAACAACAACAAATCTTCGCCAGCCTTTTTGTTCCTAATGACTCCTACTTTTGAAACTTTGAGCATGTTTTACTGATGATACTCAAGTAGTTTAACAGAAGTAAAATTTACCAAAGGAAGATCTATTGGTACATTGAAATTTTCTGGTGTTTTGATGGTGTAATGATCCTAGCTATCTTGCCAGTAATAGCTTTAGTTAACTGGAAGTGACATGAGCTGGCTGGACAAACATGATTGACAGAGGTAAAGAGGAAGCCGTGCACTGTAGAACAGTTAAGCACCAGTCATCTGTTCTTAATTCAGTTCTGTCATTTGTAATGATTGTAATCAAACTCCGTCTGTTTTCTGCTTATTGCATATTGTATGAACAGATCAGAAATGTATTTTGGGCCCTAAACCATTCAGTGCTTTATAAACCAACATTAGCATTTTAAAAGCAATTATTTGACAAACATGGAGTCAGTATAGAGGTTTTAGAACTGGAGTGATGTTTGTGAGGAATCTGTTAACAACTGTCGCCATCTGATTTACCTTCTGGAAATAAAGATGGCATAACAGGAGTCAAACCTACTGAGTTTATCTCCAAAAACCTGTTTCTATTTTAGGTACTTTCAATCATAATTTTTGTATCTTCTTACATTGTTGGCCTACTGCTTTAATGAATTAACTATCCGTATGTCCCAACCTAAACAAAGCAGCCTCATGGTTTCTCCTCCCACATCTCTGGCAGCACCGCTCTGCAGCCGGTTCTGCGCAACATCTAGCAGTGATCTGCAGCAGGAACAGGACAGCACCTCACATTTCCACAGTCCACCATCCTCTCAGTACCAGCCACAAAAAGAACCACTTAGACTTGCAAAATAGACATAAAACCCCAAATATGGAATATACCCAAATCTTTTACCACAAAATACTTTACACTGAACTTTTAAGGGGAAGCAATGACATTACAGACCATATAGAGGAACTGACAGCTCATCTATTTTTCTGAATTCTGTCAGTCAAGAAATAGCCAAATGTATTGGATGAATTAGTCGATAAAACTTGAGCATCTACTGACACAGGATGGTTTGTACAGCTGTCAACAGTAGCAAATAAGGAGCATGCTATATTATTGTTTGGCAATTGCACTTGGATACAGACTACTAGTTGTAAATTATAAATGCAAAGTCTTCGTCATAATAAACCTGGAGATTTGTTTTTTGTCAAATGCATCCAGCTTTTTAATATCATTGACTGAGACCCAAGCAGGGGGCAAGTGTGGAGGGGAAAGCATGATTGAGCGGATTTGGCTTTGTGTGTGTGCTCATGTGTACATGTGGTGGGGGGAGGATTTTAGGAAAGGTGCCTGTGTTCCAGAGATTGCTTACATTGCAAATGTGTGCATTTCTACAATTGATTCGAATAACTGTACTGGAGAAAGATTAACACAATCACACAGAGAGAAATTCCTTGATCGTCATTATGAGACATTTTCACCTTCTTTGGCATTTTATCCTGTGGCTGAATATGGATAGGTCATTACAACAGAATGGTAAGAATGGTCTGTTTATTTTGCTGTTTTACTGCAGTTGCAAAACAGCAATCAGACATTTCATCACTAAATGCTAGAGGCCTAAAGAAAAGCTACATTTTTTTTAGCTGTGAAGCTATTTTGTTGTCTCATAATATTTTTAAACAAAGAAGTAGTTGGAATATTGGAGACTTTTGTAACCATTTGTAAATGTTTTAAAATGATTGTGTGCAGGCTACATGCAAGTGTTTCCATATTAACTTTATAATTGTGCAGTAATATAACAGTTATTGTTGTAGTCAATCCCCCAGGAACAGCACCGGTGGTCGTATGAGGTACTGCAATTTGTACCGACATCACATGATTAATACTAGCACCATTCACAAATAAAAACAGTGAAGTCAGAGAAATCCAATATCCAATCCAATTCTCTAGCACATGCATCTTGTGAGCATTTTTTTATAAGAATTCATACAGTGCCATGTTTCAACACAGAATCTGGTTAACCTCAATACACCTGTAGTTGTTATAAAAATGTTTAAAGTTGGGTTGCAATAATAATACTAATCTTGTCAGTGGACACATATATTGGTTTTAAGTGTAAATGGAAATGTATAGATTTCAGAAGTCTAGTTTCTGTTATTTATCCTTTTACTCCACATTTTACCACTGTAACTGTCTTAATTCTATTACAATGCACTTAGCGGCTCTGCATTATCAGTTTACTGGCCAGTGCTTACTAATGACTGACATAGGTTAAACTTGGGTTTATTTTTATGCAGAGTGTGAACCTGTATGAATAATGTAATTATGTTTATGGTTTAGATTACACTTATGGTGAAGGCTGGATACTAGATAGTCAGATGTCAGGGTTTTCATTTCACTTCCACCAGCTAATCTTAATGTGTTTAATATCTCAGCTGATGCAGACATAAAATGTGAACTGACATAACCAACACTGGAAGAAACCAGGTACGAACCTCCATTGAGAAATGAATTTTCACCTGGTGACACAGTGAGAGTCATATGTGGACATAACTTCTGGATTTCAACCCCTAAGACAACCTCAGCTGAAACGACATGCAAAGAGGATGTAGACTGGACTGTCATACCAGAATGTAACAACTTGGGCTTTATACAGAAACAAATTATAAGATTGTGTTTCTCCCCTGTTTATTTATGGAACATTAACCTGTGATGATAATTATAAGTCTTAACTGGATTTATTTAAGATAACCACAAGTCTTTCTCTTATAGAGCTCATTTGCAGCAATCCACAAGACCCACTTTTGAAAACCTGGACTGTCTATATAAGTTCCTAGATATATATATATATATATATATATATATATATATATATAATATATATATATATATATACCAGCTATATACCAGCTATATATATTATAATATATATATATATATACTGGAGTATTGATTTTAACTTGTTTTGCTTTTATTACTCAGCAAAACTGAAAATACAAATTTGGCTTCAGTGTGTTTGCTCACAGTTAGGTTAAGGTAGAGAATGCAGAGTGTTAGTGTAGTATAAACAGTGTAATCCAGTTTAAGGTTTTGATTATGCTGGTGAAAGTTGGATAGTTAATTAAGAGATGTCAGAGTGCTCTTTTTCAGTTCCACAAGCTAACAGTAATGTGTAATTTCTCAGCAAATGCATAAATGAAATGTATACTGACACTACCGCCACTGTAAGGAACCAGTAGAACCTTTCCTTAAGAACAGAACTTTTTCATGGACAAATGTAGTTATATTCATGCTTGTATGTATTCTTCAACAGCAACAACATGTACCTGACGACATCCAACAGTACAAAGAACACGATGTCCTGCACTATGAGTGTGATCATGGATATACAAGCGCTGAAGAAAGATCTTCAAAATGCACAAAATTAAGACAAAGAGCAGAGAGGAGCCCCACACCGGTGTGTGAACGTAAGTATAAACTGATTAATGGCAGGGTTTTTGTGTGTGTGTGTGTGTGTGTGTGTGTGTGTGTGTGTGTGTGTGTGTGTTTGTTGGAGGTGCGGGGGGGGGGGCTCTCACACTTACTAGTGAAATTTGGTGCTAACAGACAATGTGCATTTCCTTTCTCAACAAATTCAGCACTGGTTTTCTAAACATCACAACATCACAGCTGTAACTACATGCAATGAGGATGGAAATCCAGTATGACAAGGTATGAAACTACATTGGGCTTTAGTACCTTAAACAGATTAGAAGATTGTTGTTGATCTTAACTTAGTTTGGATGGTTTATTAACCCATGATGATAATTACCATTCTTATCTGTATTACTTAAGATACTCAAGTCCTTTTTATTAATTCTAGAGATTAGGTGTAGCAATCGAAGACCTCAACATGTTCAGTACAAGGATGTCTATTGGGGACAAATAATCAGATTGGATCAAACTACAAATTATTGGTGCGGGACAGGCTACAAGAGGACGGGTACTACCAGCGGGGCCAAATGCACCCGAGATGGGTGGAAACCAGATCCACTTTGTGAAGGTATTGTGAAGTTAACCTTATGTTTATGACATTATTCTTCATTTTGAATCCCTATTTTGGAAAATGGGGGAGGAGCTTTTTTTTTCTCGGTCAGGTTGAAGGCTTTAACTCTAAAGGCTACTTTCCACCACAAAGGCCCAGAACCTTAGAGCTACTTAACTCTTGAACTAAATCAGCAATCTCAGAGCCTCAGCTATTGGTCTGATGATGACGTAGCCCCTCCAGGCAACGGCTGATATTCGGAAGTTCTGGTATAACCAGCAGATATCCACACTTTATCTTCCATGTACCAGTCATTTTGTACAGTTGGATTAGGAAAGATCTGCATCTAAGACATCTGCAGGCAACATTTCAGCTAATCACAATAACAGATATCTGCATATGAATAAGAAGGTTGCATTTTGGCCAATGCTTTCTGCCTCTTCTGCTCTCTATAGGGGCTGCTTACCAGCAAGCAACCAAAACCCACTTAAACTTAGTTGGTCAATACTACTCAGACTATGAACAGAAACCACAATGCTTCCAATACCGAAATCTTGTCCTTTTGCATACAGATTATACATATATAGGCAGGTATTTGTTCATAGAGATCACTAAATGAGGAACTAAAAGTCCTGTTTATAATTTAAAAATTACCTAACTTTTCTAATCTATCCTCGTCACAGTCTATGGTGATTTTTAAAGGGTTAAAGAAGATCTGTAAACTAGGTATTATGTTAAGTAGTACTCTATGCAGCTTAACTATATGGTTACATTACATTCATCCCAATACACACCCATCATCCCACAACATGAATACAGAAATAACTGTTGGTGATCACATTCAAAAAGAAGCAGCATCAGATTTTACATTATTATAACCACAAAGTGATATCTAGCTGATCATTACTATTTTGTAATGCTTCTACCACTCTGCCATGTCTCTCAATCTCTCAATCTCTTGATTGTCTTTTCTTGCAGCCCCATAGCTCCACATGGCCAAGCTATTTCAGTGTAAACTAAATGTAGCCTAATTATGAAACATATAAGCAGTTTTTCATACTGCTGGTAATAACAAAACAATATGTTCAGAAATGTCGTCAGCAGTATCAAGCAGACATACAAATACAGGGAATGGACCAGATATGAGTGCAAGGAAGGTTATCAAAGAGTTTTTACTCTAACCTGTGGGGAAGGTGGTTGGACCGGGAATGGTCAATGCACAGGTAATATTTTGTTGATGTTCTTTTTTCCTTTTTCATTAATCCCTGTCTTTGCATCCATGGATATGGAATATAAATATACCAAAATGCAAACAATATAAGTACAATAACCAGGTCGAGTAAATCTGCAAGAATGGTTTTGAGGGGAGTTTTAATATGACCTGTAAGGATTCAGTTTAGATAGGATCTCCAGAATGTTTAAGTAAGAAAATACAAAACACAGTAACCTTTTGTAATCTCTTATTTTTCAGGCTTGAAATACAATTGAAGATATTTTAGCAGGCTTGCTGTTTCACAGATAATTAGAAAATGATTCACAGAGTAAAAGCCTCAAAGAGTCTGTGATTTTAAGTTTTCTAAGGAAATACATGTTTGTGTTCTGAGAGTTTTGCGATATATTAATGTGCTCATTCCGGAGCAATGCAAGATATGAAACGTGTCATTTTATAATTAATGGGCAATTTATCCACTGAATAACAGACATCTGTTTTACAATGCAAGTCTATGGGAAAAAACATTTTGTTGAGCTCCATGACATCCAAAATGGAGCCCCTTTTGCTACTGTGTAAAACTGGCTTCAAAGCACTGTGCTGCTCCTCAGGTCTTTGTTTTTTAACAGAAACCAAAGTGTTTCCCAATCTTAAGCAAAGTGCTTACACAACCTAAACCACAACCTGACTTTGGTGTGGAATTCCTGTACTTTGTGATTATGTTTGAAACCACCACCAATTTAAATTGGAAAACTCTTTGCAACATATTTGCAACATGTGTTAGTACTGAATGTACATACTGTGTTAGAATGAATTTACATTTTTTGCTATACTACAGTATTGCTCTTTGAGTTATTATTTCAGCATGCCATTATATAGTGTTTTTGGCACTTTTTGCAATATTGTATGCTATAGCCTTTCTTGGCACGCTATTTTATGCAGTTTTGCAGCTGTTTTCAGCTGTTTTTGGACATTTTTTAGCCATTTTTGAGCCATTACTATAGCCTTGCCTTTTTTGTCATTTTTTTCAACAGGCATTATTATGGTGTTGTTTTTGGCTGTTTTTGCAGCATTCTATCATATGGAATGTCTCGACACGTTTTTATGCTGTTTTGAGTGTTTTCAGCTGTTTTTGGGGACATGTTATTTTGACATGCTATTAGCCAGACTATAGGCTTGCCATCTCGGTATTTTTAAACATGCATTATTTGGTGTTCTTGGCTGTTTTTCCCTTTTCAGGTCATTTTTTCAATCCTATATCATGGTGTTTTGGACCTTTTTTTCAACATTTCTATGCTATGGCTGTCTAGGCATGTTTTTCATGTGTTTTGAAGTGTTTTCAGCTGTTTTTGGACATGTCATATTTTGACAATTTTGCCTTACCTTTTTTTGGTCATTTTTTCAACATGCACTCAGCACGCTATTTTCCGCTTTTGGCGGTGTTTTCAGCTGTTTTTGGGACATGTCATACTTTGACATTTTTAGCAATGCTATTTTCCCTTGCCTTCTTCGGTTATTACTATAACCTTGCAATTTTGCTCAATTTTTCCACAGGCCAAATGATGGTGTTTTGGGGCCGTTTTTGCAACTTTCTATGCCATGGCTTGTCCATGGCATGACTTGGAAGGCTATTTTGTGTGGTTTAATGTGGATTTCAGGTGTTTTTGGAACATGCCATTTTTTGACAATTTTGCCATACTATAGACTTGCTTATTAGTCATTTTTTCAACATCCCAAATTATGGTATTTTGGAGCTTTTTTGCAACTTTCTATGCCATGGCGTGTCTTGGAAGGCTATTTAATATTGTTAACTTTGGTTTCCACCTGTTTTTGGGAACATGTCATTTAATGACAATTTTGCCATACTATAGCCTTGCATTTTTGGTCATTTTTTCCACATGCCAAATTATAGTGTTTTGGGGCCGTTCTGGAACTTTCTATGCTATGGCACGTCTTGGAAGGTTATTTTATGTCATTTAATGTTGTTTCCAGCAGTTTTTGGGACCTTTCATTTTTGACAATTTTGCCATACTATAGCCTTACATTTTAGTCATTTTTCCACATATCAAATTCTGTTGTTTTTGGCCCGTTTTGCAACTTTCTACGCTATGGCATGTCTTGGAAGGCTATTTTATGTAATTTAATGTTGTTTCCAGCAGTTTTTGTGGACCTTTCATTTTTTGACAATTTTGCCATACTATAGCCTTGCATTTTTGGTCATTTTTTCTACACATACCAAATAATTGTGTTTTTTGCTCTTTTTACAACTTTCTATGCTATGGCGCGTCTTGGAAGGCAAAGAATTTTTTTGCCTTGCATTTTTGCTAATTTTTTCAACATCCCAAATCATGGTCTTTTGGAGCTTTTTTGCAACTTTCTATGCCATGGCGTGCCTTGGAAGGCTATTTTATGTGGTTTAATGAGGTATCCAGCTGTTTTTGGAACAAGTCCTTTTTTGACAATTTTGCCATACTATAGCCTGCATTTTTAGTCATTTTTTCCACATGTCAAATTCTGTTGTTTTTGGCCTGTTTTACAAATTTCTATGCTTTGGCGTGCTTGGAAGGCTATTTTACTTCATTTAATGTTGTTTCCAGCGGTTTTTGGGACCTGTCATTTTTGACAATTTTGCCATAGTATAGCCTTGTATTTTCTGACATTTTTTCTACAACCAAAGTATGGTGTTTTTGGAGCTTTTTTGCAACTTTCTATGCCATGGCGTGTCTTGAAAGGCTACTCTGTGTGGTTTAATGTGAATTTCAGCAGTTTTTGGGACATGTCATTTTTTGACAATTTTGCCATACTATAGCCTTGCATTTTTAGTCATTGTTTCCACATGCCAAATGATGGTGTTTTTGGCCCGTTTTGCAACTTTCTATGCTATGGCACGTCTTGGAAGGCTATTTTATGTCATTTAATGTTGTTTCCAGCAGTTTTTGGGACCTTTCATTTTTTGACAATTTTGCCATACTATAGCCTTGCATTTTAGTCATTTTTTCCACATGTCAAATTCTGTTGTTTTTGGCCCGTTTTGAAAGTTTCTATGCTATGGCACGTCTTGGAAGGCTATTTTATGTCATTTAATGTTGTTTCCAGCAGTTTTTGGGACCTTTCATTTTTTGACAATTTTGCCATACTGTAGCCTTGCATTTTTAGTCATTGTTTTCCACATGCCAAATGATGGTGTTTTTTTGGCCCTTTTTGCAATTTTCTATGCCATGGCGTGTCTTGAAGGTTATTTTATGTCTTTTAATGTTGTTTCCAGCAGTTTTTTTTGGACATGTCATTTTTTGACAATTTTGCCATACTATAGCCTTGCATTTTTAGTCATTTTTTCCACCTGTCAAATTCTGTTGTTTTTGGCCCGTTTTGCAACTTTCTATGCTATGGCACGTCTTGGAAGGCTATTTTATGTCATTTAATGTTGTTTCCAGCAGTTTTTGGGACCTTTCATTTTTTGACAATTTTGCCATACTATAGCCTTGCATTTTTAGTCATTTTTTCCACATGTCAAATTCTGTTGTTTTTGGCCCGTTTTGAACGTTTCTATGCTATGGCACGTCTTGAAAGGCTATTTTATGTCATTTAATGTTGTTTCCAGCAGTTTTTGGGACCTTTCATTTTTTGACAATTTGCCATACTATAGCCTTGCATTTTTAGTCATTTTTTCCACATGTCAAATTCTGTTGTTTTTGGCCCGTTTTGCAACTTTCTATGCTATGGCACGTCTTGGAAGGCTATTTTATGTCATTTAATGTTGTTTCCAGCAGTTTTTGGGACCTTTCATTTTTTGACAGTTTTGCCATACTATAGCCTTGCATTTTTAGTCATTGTTTCACATGTCAAATTCTGTTGTTTTTGGCCCGTTTTGCAACTTTCTATGCTATGGCACGTCTTGGAAGGCTATTTTATGTCATTTAATGTTGTTTCCAGCAGTTTTTGGGACCTTTCATTTTTTGACAGTTTTTGCCATACCATAGCCTTGCATTTTTAGTCATTTTTTCCACTGTCAAATTCTGTTGTTTTTTGGCCCGTTTTGAAACTTTCTATGCTATGGCACGTCTTGGAAGGCTATTTTATGTCATTTAATGTTGTTTCCAGCAGTTTTTGGGACCTTTCATTTTTTGACAATTTTGCCATACTATAGCCTTGCATTTTTTTGTCATTTTTTCCACATGCCAAATGATGGTGTTTTTGGCCCTTTTTGCAACTTTTCTATGCCATGGCATGTCTTGAAGGCTATTTTATGTCTTTAATGTTGTTTTCCAGTTATTTTTGGGACCTGTTCATTTTTTGACAATTTTGCCATACTATAGCCTTGCATTTTTAGTCATTTTTTCCACATGTCAAATTCTGTTGTTTTTGGCCCGTTTTGAACGTTTCTATGCTATGGCACGTCTTGGAAGGCTATTTTATGTGTCATTTAATGTTGTTTCCAGCAGTTTTTGGGACCTTTCATTTTTTGACAATTTTGCCATACTATAGCCTTGCATTTTTTTAGTCATTTTTCCACATGTCAAATTCTGTTGTTTTTGGCCCGTTTTGAACGTTTCTATGCTATGGCGTCGTCTTGGAAGGCTATTTTATGTCATTTAATGTTGTTTCCAGCAGTTTTTGGGACCTTTCATTTTTTGACAATTTTGCCATACTATAGCCTTGCATTTTTAGTCATTTTTTCCACATGCCAAATGATGTTGTTTTTGGCCCTTTTTGCAACTTTTCTATGCTATGGCATGTCTTGAAGGCTATTTTATGTCTTTTAATGTTGTTTTCAGCAGTTTTTGGGACCTGTCATTTTTTTGACAATTTTGCCATACTATAGCCTTGCATTTTTAGTCATTTTTTCCACATGTCCAAATTCTGTTGTTTTTGGCCCGTTTTGCAACTTTCTATGCTATGGCACGTCTTGGAAGGCTATTTTATGTCATTTAATGTTGTTTCCAGCAGTTTTTGGGACCTTTCATTTTTTGACAACTTTGCCATACTATAGCCTTGCATTTTTAGTCATTTTTTCCACATGTCAAATTCTGTTGTTTTTGGCCCGTTTTTTGCAACGTTTCTATGCTATGGCACGTCTTGGAAGGCTATTTTATGTCATTTAATGTTGTTTTCAGCAGCAGTTTTTGGGACCTTTCATTTTTTGACAATTTTGCCATACTATAGCCTTGCATTTTTAGTCATTTTTTCCACATGCCAAATTCTGGTGTTTTTGGCCCGTTTTGCAACTTTCTATGCTATGGCACGTCTTGGAAGGCTATTTTATGTCATTTTAATGTTGTTTCCAGCAGTTTTTGGGACCTTTCATTTTTTGACAATTTTGCCATACTATAGCCTTGCATTTTTTAGTCATTTTTTCCACATGCCAAATGATGGTGTTTTTGGCCCTTTTTTGCAATTTTCTATGCTATGGCACGTCTTGGAAGGCTATTTTATGTCATTTAATGTTGTTTTCAGCAGTTTTTGGGACATGTCATTTTTTGACAATTTTGCCATACTATAGCCTTGCATTTTTAGTCATTTTTTCCACATGTCAAATTCTGTTGTTTTTGGCCCGTTTTGCAACTTTCTATGCTATGGCACGTCTTGGAAGGCTATTTTATGTCATTTAATGTTGTTTTCCAGCAGTTTTTGGGACCTTTCATTTTTTGACAACTTTGCCATACTATAGCCTTGCATTTTAGTCATTTTTTCCACATGTCAAATTCTGTTGTTTTTTGGCCCTTTTTGCAACGTTTCTATGCTATGGCACGTCTTGGAAGGCTATTTTATGTCATTTAATGTTGTTTTCCAGCAGTTTTTGGGACCTTTCATTTTTTGACAATTTTTGCCATACTATAGCCTTGCATTTTTAGTCATTTTTTCCACATGCCAAATGATGGTGTTTTTGGCCCGTTTTTTGCAACTTTCTATGCTATGGCACGTCTTGGAAGGCTATTTTATGTCATTTAATGTTGTTTCCAGCAGTTTTTGGGGACCTTTCATTTTTTGACAATTTTGCATACTATAGCCTTGCATTTTTAGTCATTTTTTCCACATGCCAAATTTGATGGTGTTTTTGGCCCTTTTTGCAATTTTCTATGCCATGGCGTGTCTTGGAAGGTATTTTATGTCTTTTAATGTTGTTTTCAGCAGTTTTTTGGGACATGTCATTTTTTGACAATTTTGCCATACTATAGCCTTGCATTTTTTTGGTCATTTTTTCCACATGCCAAATTCTGGTGTTTTTGGCCCGTTTTGCAACTTTTCTATGCTATGGCATGTCTTGGAAGGCTATTTTATGTCATTTAATGTTGTTTTCCAGCAGTTTTTGGGACCTTCATTTTTTGACAATTTTGCCATACTATAGCCTTGCATTTTTAGTCATTTTTTCCACATGCCAAATGATGGTGTTTTTGGCCCGTTTTTGCAACTTTCTATGCTATGGCACGTCTTGGAAGGCTATTTTATGTCTTTTAATGTTGTTTTTCCAGCAGTTTTTGGGACCTTTCATTTTTTTGACAATTTTGCCATACTATAGCCTTGCATTTTTAGTCATTTTTTCCACATGTCAAAATTGTTGTTGTTTTTGGCCCGTTTTGCAACTTTCTATGCTATGGCACGTCTTGGAAGGCTATTTTATGTCATTTAATGTTGTTTCCAGCAGTTTTTGGGACCTTTCATTTTTTGACAATTTTGCCATACTATAGCCTTGCATTTTTAGTCATTTTTCCACATGCCAAATTGATGGTGTTTTTGGCCCTTTTTGCAATTTTCTATGCTATGGCGTGTCTTGGAAGGCTATTTTATGTCATTTAATGTTGTTTTCAGTTTTTTTGGGACATTCATTTTTTGACAATTTTGCCATACTATAGCCTTGCATTTTTAGTCATTTTTTCCACATGCCAAATTCTGGTGTTTTTGGCCCGTTTTTGCAACTTTCTATGCTATGGCATGTCTTGGAAGGCTATTTTATGTCATTTAATGTTGTTTTCAGCAGTTTTTGGGACCTTTCATTTTTTGACAATTTTGCCATACTATAGCCTTGCATTTTTTAGTCATTGTTTCCACATGCCAAATGATGGTGTTTTTGGCCCGTTTTTGCAACTTTCTATGCTATGGCACGTCTTGGAAGGCTATTTTATGTCTTTTAATGTTGTTTTCAGCAGTTTTTGGGACCTTTCATTTTTTGACAATTTTTGCCATACTATAGCCTTGCATTTTTTTGGTCATTTTTTCCACATGCAAATTCTGGTTGTTTTGGCCCTTTTTGCAACTTTCTATATGCTATGGCACGTCTTGGAAGGCTATTTTATGTCATTTAATGTTGTTTTTCCAGCAGTTTTTGGGACCTTTCATTTTTTGACAATTTTGCCATACTACTATAGCCTTGCATTTTTAGTCATTGTTTCCACATGCCAAATGATGGTGTTTTTGGCCCGTTTTTGCAACTTTCTATGCTATGGCCATCTTGGCGTGTATTTTATTGGAAGGCTTTTTTATGTCATAAATGTTGTTTCCAGCAGTTTTTGGGACCTTTCATTTTTTGACAATTTTGCCATACTATAGCCTTGCATTTTTAGTCATTTTTTCCACATGCCAAATGATGGTGTTTTTTTGCCCTTTTTGCAATTTTCTATGCCATGGCGTGTCTTGGAAGGTTATTTTATGTCTTTTAATGTTGTTTTCAGCAGTTTTTGGGACATGCATTTTTTGACAATTTTGCCATACTATAGCCTTGCATTTTTGTCATTGTTTCACATGCCAAATGATGGTGTTTTTGGCCCTTTTTGCAACTTTCTATGCTATGGCATGTCTCTTGGAAGGCTATTTTATGTCATTTAATGTTGTTTTCAGCAGTTTTTGGGACCTTCATTTTTTGACAATTTTGCCATACTATAGCCTTGCATTTTTTTGTCATTTTTTCCACATGCAAATTCTGTTGTTTTTGGCCCTTTTTGCAACTTTCTATGCTATGGCACGTCTTGGAAGGGCTATTTTATGTCATTTTTAATGTGGTTTCCAGCAGTTTTTGGGACCTTTCATTTTTTGACAATTTTGCCATACTATAGCCTTGCATTTTAGTCATTTTTTCCACATGCAAATTCTGTTGTTGTTTTGGCCCGTTTTTGCAACTTTCTATGCTATGGCACGTGTGGAAGGGCTATTTTATGTCATTTAATGTTGTTTTCAGCAGTTTTTGGGACCTTTCATTTTTTGACAATTTTGCCATACTATAGCCTTGCATTTTTAGTCATTTTTTCCACATGCCAAATGATGGTGTTTTTGGCCTTTTTTTGCAATTTTCTATGCTATGGCGTGTCTTGGAAGGCTATTTTATGTCTTTTAATGTTGTTTTCAGCAGTTTTTTTGGGACATGTCATTTTTTGACAATTTTGCCATACTATAGCCTTGCATTTTTGGTCATTTTTTCCACATGCCAAATTTTGTTGTTTTTGGCCCTTTTTGCAACTTTCTATGCTATGGGCATGTCTTGGAAGGCTTTTTATGTCATTTAATGTGTTTTTCAGCAGTTTTTGGGACCTTTCATTTTTTGACAATTTTGCCATACTATAGCCTTGCATTTTTAGTCATTTTTTCACATGCCAAATTTGGTGTTTTTGGCCCTTTTTGCAACTTTCTATGCTATGGCACGTCTTGGAAGGCTATTTTATGTCTTTTAATGTTGTTTTCCAGTTTTTTTGGGACCTTTCATTTTTTGACAATTTTTGCCATACTATAGCCTTGCATTTTTTAGTCATTTTTTCCACATGCAAATTCTGTGTGTTTTTTTGGCCCTTTTTGCAACTTTCTATGCTATGGCACGTCTTGGAAGGCTATTTTATGTCATTTTAATGTTTTTCCAGCAGTTTTTGGGACCTTTCATTTTTTGACAATTTTTGCCATACTATAGCCTTGCATTTTTAGTCATTTTTTCCACATGCCAAATGATGGTGTTTTTGGCCCTTTTTGCAACTTTCTATGCTATGGCACGTCTTGAAGGCTATTTTTTATGTCATTTTTGATGTTGTTTTCAGCAGTTTTTGGGACCTTTCATTTTTTGACAATTTTGCCATACTATAGCCTTGCATTTTTAGTCATTGTTTCCACATGCCAAATTTGGTGTTTTTTTTTGGCCCTTTTTGCAATTTTCTATGCCATGGCGTGTCTTTGGAAGGCTATTTTATGTCTTTTTAATGTTGTTTTCAGTTATTTTTGGGACATGCCATTTTTTGACAATTTTGCCATACTATAGCCTTGCATTTTTGTCATTTTTTCCACATGCCAAATTCTGGTGTTTTTGCCCGTTTTTGCAACTTTTCTATGCTATGGCATGTCTTGGAAGGCTATTTTATGTCATTTAATGTTGTTTCCAGCAGTTTTTGGGACCTTTCATTTTTTGACAATTTTTGCCATACTATAGCCTTGCATTTTTAGTCATTTTTTCCACATGCCAAATGATGGTGTTTTTGGCCCTTTTTGCAATTTCTATGCTATGGCGTGTCTTGGAAGGCTATTTTATGTCTTTTAATGTTTTTTCCAGCAGTTTTTGGGACCTTTCATTTTTTGACAATTTTGCCATACTATAGCCTTGCATTTTTAGTCATTTTTTCCACATGCAAATTCTGGTGTTTTTGGCCCTTTTTGCAACTTTCTATGCTATGGCACGTCTTGGAAGGCTATTTTATGTCATTTTAATGTGGTTTTTCCAGCAGTTTTTGGGACCTTTCATTTTTTGACAATTTTGCCATACTATAGCCTTGCATTTTTAGTCATTTTTTCCACATGTCAAATTCTGTTGTTTTTTGGCCCCGTTTTTGCAACTTTCTATGCTATGGCACGTCTTGGAAGGCTATTTTATGTCATTTAATGTTGTTTTCAGCAGTTTTTGGGACCTGTTCATTTTTTGACAATTTTGCCATACTATAGCCTTGCATTTTTTTGTCATTTTTTCAACATGCCAAATGATGGTGTTTTTGGCCCTTTTTGCAAATTTCTATGCTATGGCGTGTCTTGGAAGGCTATTTTATGTCTTTTAATGTGTTTCAGCAGTTTTTGGACCTTTCATTTTTTGACAATTTTGCCATACTATAGCCTTGCATTTTTAGTCATTTTTTTCAACATGTCAAATTCTGTTGTTTTTGGCCCGTTTTTGCAACTTTCTATGCTATGGCGTGTCTTGGAAGGCTATTTTATGTCATTTTATGTTGTTTCCAGCAGTTTTTTGGACCTTTCATTTTTTGACAATTTTGCCATACTATAGCCTTGCATTTTTAGTCATTTTTTCCACATGTCAAATTCTGTTGTTTTTGGCCCGTTTTGCAACTTTCTATGCTATGGCACGTCTTGGAAGGCTATTTTATGTCATTTAATGTTGTTTCCAGCAGTTTTTGGGACCTTTCATTTTTTGACAATTTTGCCATACTATAGCCTTGCATTTTTAGTCATTTTTTCCACATGTCAAATTCTGTTGTTTTTTGGCCCTTTTTGCAATTTTTCTATGCTATGGCACGTCTTGGAAGGCTATTTTATGTCATTTAATGTTGTTTTCCAGCTGTTTTTGGGACATGTCATTTTTTGACAATTTTTGCCATACTATAGCCTTGCATTTTTGTCATTTTTTCACATGCCAAATGATGGTTGTTTTTGGGCGTTTTGCAACTTTCTATGCTATGCCATGGCACGTCTTGGAAGGCTATTTTATGTCATGTTTAATGTGGTTTCAGCAGTTTTTGGGACATGTCATTTTTTGACAATTTTGCCATACTATAGCCTTGCATTTTTGGTCATTTTTTCCACATGCCAAATTCATGGTTTTTTGGCCCTTTTTGCAAAACATGCTATGGCGTGTCTCAGGAGGGCTTTTTAGTGTTTTGAGGTTTTCAGCTGTTTTTAGACATGTCATTTTTTGACATTTTTGCATACTATAGAAAAACTGCTGTTTTTTTTTTTCCATAAGCTAATAACCTCAGGAAGAGCGGTTTGAGGATGATTGGGCCTTGATTTTGGTCATTTTTTGGACGGACAATTTTTTTGCCCTTTTTGCAATGTCGTATGGCGTGTCAAATGAAGGCTATTTTATGGCAAAAGGTGTTTTCAGCTGTTTTTGGGACATGTCATTTTTTGACATTTTTGCCATACTATAGCCTTGCATGTCATTTGTGAAATTTTTTGCACATGCTAAATGATGATGTTTTTTGGCCCTTTTTGCAAAAGTCTATGCATATGTTGTGATAGGCAGGTGTCCAAAGGCAAGATTAAGCATTTTTAGGTGTTTTTTTTTCCAGTTTTTGGGACGTCATTTTTTGACATTTTTGCCATACTATAGCCTTGCATTTTTTTTTTCAACATGCAGCATGAGCAAATTTTGGTGTTTTTGCAGGGTTTTGCAGCATTCATGCATGCTATCACCATGGTCAGGCATTCAATTTTACAGCCAGGATCAGGAAAACTTTTCAGCAAGGGAGCAGGAATTTCTGAGAGGCAGCAGGATTAGCGTTTTTGCCATTTTTGATCCGTATCGCGAAATTTTGCCAGGTAGCCTTGCACCACATTTGTCAAATTTTCAACATGCTAAATTTATGGTTTTTGGCCCTTTTTGCAACGGCTATGCTATGGCAGTTGGAAGGCTATTTTATGTCATTTAATGTTGTTTCCAGCAGTTTTTGGACATGTCATTTTTTGACAATTTTGCCATACTATAGCCTTGCATTTTTAGTCATTTTTTCCACATGCCAAATTCTGCTGTTTTTGGCCCTTTTTGCAACTTTCTATGCTATGGCACGTCTTGGAAGGCTATTTTATGTCATTTAATGTTGTTTTCAGCAGTTTTTGGGACCTTTCATTTTTTGACAATTTTGCCATACTATAGCCTTGCATTTTTGCTCATTTTTTCAACATGCCAAATGATGGTGTTTTTTGGCCCTTTTTGCAATTTTCTATGCCATGGCATGTGTCTTGGAAGGCTACTATTTATGTCTGTTTAATGTGTTTTTCAGCAGTTTTTGGGACCTGTCATTTTTTGACAATTTTGCCATACTATAGCCTTGCATTTTTTGGTCATTTTTTCAACATGCCAAATTATGGTTTTTTGGCCCTTTTTGCAACTTTCTATGCTATGGCATGTGTGTTGGAAGGCTATTTTATGTCATTTAATGTGGTTTCCAGCAGTTTTTGGGACATGTCATTTTTTTGACATTTTGCCATACTATAGCCTTGCATTTTTAGTCATTTTTTCCACATGCCAAATTTGTTGTTTTTGGCCCTTTTTTGCAACTTTTCTATGCTATGGCACGTCTTGGAAGGCTATTTTATGTGTCATTTAATGTTGTTTTCAGCAGTTTTTGGGACCTTTCATTTTTTGACAATTTTGCCATACTATAGCCTTGCATTTTTAGTCATTTTTTCCACATGCCAAATTGATGGTGTTTTTTTGGCCCTTTTTTTGCAACTTTCTATGCTATGGCATCTTGGAAGGCTATTTTATGTCATTTTATGTGTTTTCCAGCAGTTTTTTTGGGACCTTTCATTTTTTGACAATTTTGCCATACTATAGCCTTGCATTTTTGTCATTTTTTCCACATGCCAAATTCTGGTGTTTTTGGCCCTTTTTGCAACTTTTCTATGCTATGGCACGTCTTGGAAGGCTATTTTATGTCATTTAATGTGTTTTCAGCAGTTTTTGGGACCTTTCATTTTTTGACAATTTTGCCATACTATAGCCTTGCATTTTTAGTCATTTTTTCCACATGCCAAATTCTGTGTTTTTTGGCCCTTTTTGCAATTTTATGCCATGGCGTGTCTTGGAAGGCTATTTTATGTCTTGTCTTTTAATGTGTTTTCAGCAGTTTTTGGGACCTGTCATTTTTTGACAATTTTGCCATACTATAGCCTTGCATTTTTAGTCATTTTTTCCACATGCCAAATTTTGGTGTTTTTGGCCCTTTTTGCAACTTTCTATGCTATGGCGTGTCTTGGAAGGCTATTTTATGTCATTTAATGTGTGTTTCCAGCAGTTTTTGGGACCTGTCATTTTTTGACAATTTTGCCATACTATAGCCTTGCATTTTTAGTCATTTTTTCCACATGCCAAATGATGGTGTTTTTGGCCCTTTTTGCAATTTTCTATGCCATGGCGTGTCTTGGAAGGCTATTTTATGTCTTTTAATATGTGTTTTTCAGCAGTTTTTTGGGACCTGTCATTTTTTGACAATTTTTGCCATACTATAGCCTTGCATTTTTAGTCATTTTTTCACATGCCAAATGATGGTGTTTTTTGGCCCTTTTTGCAATTTTTCTATGCCATGGCGTGTCTTGGAAGGCTATTTTATGTCTTTTAATGTGTGTTTTCAGCAGTTTTTGGGACCTGTCATTTTTTGACATTTTTGCCATACTATAGCCTTGCATTTTTAGTCATTTTTTCACATGCCAAATTCTGGTGTTTTTGGCCCTTTTTGCAATTTCTATGCTATGGCATGTCTTGGAAGGCTATTTTATGTCATTTTAATGTTGTTTTCAGCAGTTTTTGGGACCTTTGTCATTTTTTGACAATTTTTGCCATACTATAGCCTTGCATTTTTAGTCATTTTTTCAATGCCAAATGATGGTGTTTTTGGCCCTTTTTGCAATTTTCTATGCCATGGCGTGTCTTGGAAGGTTATTTTATGTCTTTTAATGTTGTTTTCAGCTGTTTTTTGGGACATGTCATTTTTTGACAATTTTGCCATACTATAGCCTTGCATTTTTAGTCATTTTTTCCACATGCCAAATGATGGTGTTTTTGGCCCTTTTTGCAATTTTCTATGCTGGGCGTGTCTTGGAAGGCTATTTTATGTCTTTTAATGTTGTTTTCAGCAGTTTTTGGGACATGTCATTTTTTGACATTTTTGCCATACTATAGCCTTGCATTTTAGTCATTTTTTCACATGTCAAATTCTGTTGTTTTTTTCCCCGTTTTGCAATTTTCTATGCTATGGCGTGTCTTGGAAGGCTATTTTATGTGTTTAATGTGTGTTTTCAGCAGTTTTTGGGACATGTCATTTTTTGACATTTTTGCCATACTATAGCCTTGCATTTTTTAGTCATTTTTTCCACATGCCAAATTCTGTGTGTTTTTGGCCCTTTTTGCAATTTTCTATGCTATGGCGTGTCTTGGAAGGCTATTTTATGTGTTTTAATGTTGTTTTCAGCTATTTTTGGGACATGTCATTTTTTGACATTTTTGCCATACTATAGCCTTGCATTTTTAGTCATTTTTTCCACATGCCAAATTTTGGTGTTTTTTGGCCCTTTTTGCAATTTTCTATGCCATGGCGTGTCTTGGAAGGCTATTTTATGTCTTTTAATGTTGTTTTCAGCTGTTTTTGGGACATGTCATTTTTTGACATTTTTGCCATACTATAGCCTTGCATTTTTAGTCATTTTTTTCACATGCCAAATTCTGGTGTTTTTGGCCCTTTTTGCAATTTTCTATGCCATGGCGTGTCTTGGAAGGCTATTTTATGTCTTTTAATGTGGTTTTCAGCTGTTTTTGGGACATGTCATTTTTTGACAATTTTTGCCATACTATAGCCTTGCATTTTTAGTCATTTTTTCACATGCCAAATTGATGGTGTTTTTGGCCCTTTTTGCAATTTTCTATGCCATGGCGTGTCTTGGAAGGTTATTTTATGTCTTTTAATGTTGTTTTTCAGCATTTTTTGGGACATGTCATTTTTTGACATTTTTGCCATACTATAGCCTTGCATTTTTAGTCATTTTTTCCACATGCCAAATTCTGTTGTTTTTGGCCCTTTTTGCAACTTTCTATGCTATGGCGTGTCTTGGAAGGCTATTTTATGTCATTTTGATGTGTTTTCAGCAGTTTTTGGGACCTGTCATTTTTTGACATTTTTGCCATACTATAGCCTTGCATTTTTAGGTCATTTTTTTCAACATGCCAAATTTGGTGTTTTTGGCCCCTTTTGCAACTTTCTATGCTATGGCGTGTCTTGGAAGGCTATTTTATGTCATTTAATGTGTTTTCAGCAGTTTTTGGGACCTGTCATTTTTTGACATTTTTGCCATACTATAGCCTTGCATTTTTTGGTCATTTTTTCCACATGCCAAATTTTGGTGTTTTTGGCCCTTTTTGCAACTTTTCTATGCTATGGCACGTCTTGGAAGGCTATTTTATGTGTTTTAATGTTGTTTTCAGCAGTTTTTGGGGACATGTCATTTTTTGACATTTTTGCCATACTATAGCCTTGCATTTTTAGTCATTTTTTCCAACATGCCAAATTTGGTGTTTTTGGCCCTTTTTGCAATTTTCTATGCTATGGCGTGTCTTGGAAGGCTATTTTATGTTTTTAATGTTGTTTTCAGCAGTTTTTGGGACATGTCATTTTTTGACATTTTTGCCATACTATAGCCTTGCATTTTTGGTCATTTTTTCAACATGCCAAATTCTGGTGTTTTTGGCCCTTTTTGCAATTTTCTATGCTATGGCGTGTCTTGGAAGGCTATTTTATGTAGTTTTTATGTGTTTTCAGCAGTTTTTGGGACCTGTCATTTTTTGACAATTTTTGCCATACTATAGCCTTGCATTTTTGGTCATTTTTTCAACATGCCAATTGATGTGTTTTTTGGCCCTTTTTGCAAATTTCTATGCCATGGCGTGTCTTGGAAGGCTATTTTATGTCTTTTTATGTTGTTTTCAGCAGTTTTTTGGGACATGTCATTTTTTGACATTTTTGCCATACTATAGCCTTGCATTTTTAGGTCATTTTTTCACATGCCAAATTTGTGGTGTTTTTGGCCCTTTTTGCAATTTTCTATGCCATGGCGTGTCTTGGAAGGCTATTTTATGTCTTTTAATGTTGTTTTCAGCAGTTTTTGGGGACATGTCATTTTTTGACAATTTTGCCATACTATAGCCTTGCATTTTTGGTCATTTTTTCCACATGCAAATTCTTTGTTGGTGTTTTTTGGCCGTCTTTTTGCAATTTTCTATGCCATGGCGTGTCTTGGAAGGCTATTTTATGTATGGTTTAATGTGTGTTTTCAGCAGTTTTTGGGACCTGTCATTTTTTGACAATTTTGCCATACTATAGCCTTGCATTTTTTAGGTCATTTTTTCACATGCCAAATTCTGGTGTTTTTGGCCCTTTTTGCAATTTCTATGCTATGGCGTGTCTTGGAAGGCTATTTTATGTCATTTAATGTTGTTTTCAGCAGTTTTTTTGGGACCTGTCATTTTTTGACATTTTTTGCCATACTATAGCCTTGCATTTTTTTGTCATTTTTTCAACATGCCAAATTCTGTGTTTTTTTGGCCCTTTTTGCAATTTCTATGCTATGGCATGTCTTGGAAGGCTATTTTATGTCATTTAATGTGTTTTTTCAGCAGTTTTTGGGACCTTGTCATTTTTTGACATTTTTGCCATACTATAGCCTTGCATTTTTAGTCATTTTTTCAACATGCCAAATTCTGTTGTTTTTGGCCCTTTTTGCAATTTTCTATGCCATGGCGTGTCTTGGAAGGCTATTTTATGTCTTTTAATGTTGTTTTCAGCTGTTTTTGGGACCTGTCATTTTTTGACATTTTTGCCATACTATAGCCTTGCATTTTTTTTTGTCATTTTTTCCAACATGCCAAATTCTGTTGTTTTTGGCCCTTTTTGCAAAATTTTATGCCATGGCGTGTCTTGGAAGGCTATTTTATGGTTTTAATGTGTTTTCAGCAGTTTTTGGGACCTGTCATTTTTTGACATTTTTGCCATACTATAGCCTTGCATTTTTTGTCATTTTTTCAACATGCCAAATTCTGGTGTTTTTGGCCCTTTTGCAATTTTTATGCTATGGCGTGTCTTGGAAGGCTATTTTATGTCTTTTTTAATGTGGTTTTCAGCAGTTTTTGGGACCTGTCATTTTTTGACATTTTTGCCATACTATAGCCTTGCATTTTTGTCATTTTTTTACACATGCCAAATTCTGTTGTTTTTGGCCCTTTTTGCAACTTTCTATGCTATGGCATGTCTTGGAAGGCTATTTTATGTCATTTTATGTGTTTTCAGCAGTTTTTGGGACCTGTCATTTTTTGACATTTTGCCATACTATATAGCCTTGCATTTTTGGTCATTTTTTCACATGCCAAATTCTGTGTTTTTTTGGCCCTTTTTTGCAAATTTCTATGCTATGGCATGTCTTGGAAGGCTATTTTATGTCATTTAATGTTGTTTTCCAGCAGTTTTTGGGACCTTTCATTTTTTGACAATTTTGCCATACTATAGCCTTGCATTTTTAGTCATTTTTTCACATGCCAAATGATGGTGTTTTTTTGGCCCTTTTTGCAATTTCTATGCCATGGCGTGTCTTGGAAGGCTATTTTATGTCTTTTAATGTTGTTTTCAGCTGTTTTTGGGACATGTCATTTTTTGACATTTTTGCCATACTATAGCCTTGCATTTTTAGGTCATTTTTTCACATGCCAAATGATGGTGTTTTTGGCCCTTTTTGCAATTTCTATGCCATGGCGTGTCTTGGAAGGCTATTTTATGTCTTTTAATGTTGTTTTCAGTTATTTTTGGGACCTGTCATTTTTTGACAATTTTGCCATACTATAGCCTTGCATTTTTTTAGTCATTTTTTCACATGCCAAATTTTTTGGTGTTTTTGGCCCTTTTTGCAATTTTCTATGCCATGGCGTGTCTTTTTGGAAGCTATTTTATGTCTTTTAATGTTGTTTTCAGCAGTTTTTGGGACATGTCATTTTTTTTGACAATTTTGCCATACTATAGCCTTGCATTTTTGTCATTTTTTTCACATGCCAAATTCTGTGTTTTTTGGCCCTTTTTGCAATTTTCTATGCCATGGCGTGTCTTGGAAGGCGCTTTTATGTGTTTTTAATGTGTGTTTTCAGCAGTTTTTGGGACATGTCATTTTTTGACAATTTTGCCATACTATAGCCTTGCATTTTTAGTCATTTTTTCCACATGCCAAATTCTGTTGTGTTTTTGGCCCTTTTTGCAATTTTCTATGCCATGGCGTGTCTTGGAAGGCTATTTTATGTCTTTTAATGTTGTTTTCAGCAGTTTTTGGGACATGTCATTTTTTGACAATTTGCCATACTATAGCCTTGCATTTTTAGTCATTTTTTCCACATGCCAAATTCTGGTGTTTTTTTGCCCTTTTTGCAATTTTCTATGCCATGGCGTGTCTTGGAAGGCTATTTTTATGTCTTTTAATGTTGTTTTTCAGCAGTTTTTGGGACATGTCATTTTTTGACATTTTGCCATACTATAGCCTTGCATTTTTGGTCATTTTTTCAATGCCAAATGATGGTGTTTTTGGCCCTTTTTGCAATTTTCTATGCCATGGCGTGTCTTGGAAGGCTTTTATGTCTTTTAATGTTGTTTTCAGTTTTTTTGGGACATGTCATTTTTTTTACATTTTTGCCATACTATAGCCTTGCATTTTTTGGTCATTTTTTCAACATGCCAAATTTGGTGTTTTTGGCCCTTTTTGCAAATTTCTATGCTATGGCGTGTCTTGGAAGGCTATTTTATGTTTTTATGTGTTTTCAGCTGTTTTTGGGACATGTCATTTTTTGACAATTTTGCCATACTATAGCCTTGCATTTTTTGTCATTTTTTCAACATGCCAAATTTGATGTGTTTTTGGCCCTTTTTGCAACTTTCTATGCTATGGCACGTCTTGGAAGGCTATTTTATGTCATTTAATGTGTTGTTTCAGCAGTTTTTGGGACCTGTCATTTTTTGACATTTTTGCCATACTATAGCCTTGCATTTTTGGTCATTTTTTTCAACATGCCAATTTGTTGTTTTTTTGGCCCTTTTTGCACTTTTCTATGCTATGGCGTGTCTTGGAAGGCTATTTTATGTCATTTAATGTGGTTTTCAGCAGTTTTTGGGACCTGTCATTTTTGACATTTTTTGCCATACTATAGCCTTGCATTTTTAGTCATTTTTTCCACATGCCAAATTGATGGTGTTTTTGGCCCTTTTTGCAATTTTCTATGCCATGGCATGTGTCTTGGAAGGCTTTTTTATGTCTGTTTTGATGTTTGTTTTCAGCAGTTTTTTTGGGACCTGTCATTTTTTGACATTTTTGCCATACTATAGCCTTGCATTTTTGGTCATTTTTTCAACATGCCAAATTGATGGTGTTTTTGGCCCTTTTTGCAAATTTCTATGCTATGGCGTGTCTTGGAAGGCTATTTTATGTCTGTTTAATGTTGTTTTCAGCATTTTTTGGGACATGTCATTTTTTGACATTTTTGCCATACTATAGCCTTGCATTTTTAGTCATTTTTTCAACATGCAAATTTGATGGTGTTTTTGGCCCTTTTTGCAACTTTCTATGCTATGGCATGTCTTGGAAGGCTATTTTATGTCATTTTAATGTTGTTTTCAGCAGTTTTTTTGGGACCTGTCATTTTTTGACATTTTTGCCATACTATAGCCTTGCATTTTTTTGGTCATTTTTTCAACATGCCAAATTTGTTTTTTTGGCCCTTTTTGCCAACGTTTTCTATGCTATGGCGTGTCTTGGAAGGCTATTTTATGTCATTTTGATGTGTTTTCAGCAGTTTTTTGGGACCTTGTCATTTTTTGACATTTTTGCCATACTATAGCCTTGCATTTTTAGTCATTTTTTCAACATGCCAAATTGATGGTGTTTTTGGCCCTTTTTGCAACTTTCTATGCTATGGCGTGTCTTGGAAGGCTATTTTATGTCTGTTTAATGTGTTTTTCAGCAGTTTTTGGGACCTGTCATTTTTTGACATTTTTGCCATACTATAGCCTTGCATTTTTAGTCATTTTTTCAACATGCCAAATGATGGTGTTTTTGGCCCTTTTTGCAATTTTCTATGCTATGGCGTGTCTTGGAAGGTTATTTTATGTCTTTTAATGTTGTTTTCAGCATTTTTGGGACATGTCATTTTTTGACATTTTTGCCATACTATAGCCTTGCATTTTTTGTCATTTTTTCAACATGCCAAATTTGGTGTTTTTGGCCCTTTTTGCAACTTTCTATGCTATGGCATGTCTTGGAAGGCTATTTTATGTCATTTTATGTGTTTTCAGCAGTTTTTGGGACCTGTCATTTTTTGACATTTTTGCCATACTATAGCCTTGCATTTTTTGGTCATTTTTTCAACATGCCAAATTTTGGTGTTTTTGGCCCTTTTTGCAAATTCTATGCCATGGCGTGTCTTGGAAGGCTTATTTTATGTCATTTTTGTTGTTTTCAGTTATTTTTGGGACATGTCATTTTTTGACAATTTTGCCATACTATAGCCTTGCATTTTTGGTCATTTTTTTCAACATGCCAAATTCTGTGTTTTTGGCCCTTTTTGCAATTTTCTATGCCATGGCGTGTCTTGGAAGGCTATTTTTGTGTTTTTAATGTGTTTTTTTTCAGTTTTTTTGGGACATGTCATTTTTTGACAATTTTTGCCATACTATAGCCTTGCATTTTTGGTCATTTTTTCAACATGCCAAATGATGGTGTTTTTGGCCCTTTTTGCAATTTTATGCCATGGCGTGTCTCTTGGAAGGTTATTTTATGTCTTTTAATGTTGTTTTCAGCAGTTTTTTGGGACCTGTCATTTTTTGACAATTTTTGCCATACTATAGCCTTGCATTTTTGGTCATTTTTTCCACATGCACAATGATTGTTTTTTGGCCCTTTTTTGCAACTTTCTATGCTATGGCACGTCTTGGAAGGCTATTTTATGTCATTTAATGTTGTTTTTCAGCAGTTTTTGGGACCTTGTCATTTTTTGACATTTTTGCCATACTATAGCCTTGCATTTTTAGTCATTTTTTCACATGCCAAATTTGGTGTTTTTTTGGCCCTTTTTGCAATTTTCTATGCCATGGCGTGTCTTGGAAGGCTATTTTATGTCTTTTAATGTTGTTTTCAGCAGTTTTTGGGACCTTTCATTTTTTGACATTTTTGCCATACTATAGCCTTGCATTTTTGCTCATTTTTCCACATGCCAAATTTGGTGTTTTTGGCCCTTTTTGCAATTTTCTATGCCATGGCGTGTCTTGGAAGGCTATTTTATGTCTTTTAATGTGTTTTCAGCAGTTTTTGGGACATGTCATTTTTTGACAATTTTGCCATACTATAGCCTTGCATTTTTTCAGTCATTTTTTCACATGCCAAATTCTGTGTGTGTTTTTGGCCCTTTTTGCAATTTTCTATGCCATGGCGTGTCTTTGAAGGCTATTTTATGTCTTTTAATGTTGTTTTCAGCAGTTTTTGGGACATGTCATTTTTTGACATTTTTGCCATACTATAGCCTTGCATTTTTGGTCATTTTTTCCACATGCCAAATGATGGTGTTTTTGGCCCTTTTTGCAATTTTCTATGCCATGGGTGTCTTGGAAGGCTATTTTTATGCTGTTTTTAATGTGTTTTCAGCAGTTTTTTTGGGACATGTCATTTTTTGACAATTTTGCCATACTATAGCCTTGCATTTTTAGTCATTTTTTCCACATGCCAAATGATGGTGTTTTTGGCCCTTTTTGCAATTTTCTATGCCATGGCATGTCTTGGAAGGCTATTTTATGTTTTAATGTGTTTTCAGCTGTTTTTGGGACATGTCATTTTTTGACAATTTTGCCATACTATAGCCTTGCATTTTTGGTCATTTTTCAACATGCCAAATTTGGTGTTTTTGGCCCTTTTTGCAACTTTCTATGCTATGGCACGTGTCTTGGAAGGCTATTTTATGTCATTTAATGTGTTTTCAGCAGTTTTTGGGACCTTTGTCATTTTTTGACAATTTTTGCCATACTATAGCCTTGCATTTTTAGTCATTTTTTCCAACATGCCAAATGATGGTTTTTGGCCCTTTTTGCAATTTTCTATGCCATGGCGTGTCTTGGAAGGTTATTTTATGTCTTTTAATGTTGTTTTTCAGCAGTTTTTGGGACCTTTCATTTTTTGACATTTTTGCCATACTATAGCCTTGCATTTTTGGTCATTTTTTCCACATGCCAAATGATGGTGTTTTTGGCCCTTTTTGCAATTTTCTATGCCATGGCGTGTCTTGGAAGGCTATTTTATGTCTGTTTAATGTGAATTTCAGCAGTTTTTGGGACATGTCATTTTTTGACAATTTTTGCCATACTATAGCCTTGCATTTTTAGTCATTTTTTCAACATGCCAAATTCTGGTGTTTTTGGCCCTTTTTGCAATTTTCTATGCCATGGCGTGTCTTTGAAGGTTATTTTATGTCTTTTAATGTTGTTTTCAGCATTTTTGGGACATGTCATTTTTTGACATTTTTGCCATACTATAGCCTTGCATTTTTAGTCATTTTTCACATGCCAAATGATGGTGTTTTTGGCCCTTTTTGCAATTTTCTATGCCATGGCGTGTCTTGGAAGGTTATTTTATGTCTTTTAATGTTGTTTTCAGCAGTTTTTGGGACATGTCATTTTTTGACAATTTTGCCATACTATAGCCTTGCATTTTTAGTCATTTTTCCACATGCCAAATGATGGTGTTTTTGGCCCTTTTTGCAATTTTTATGCTATGCCATGGCGTGTCTTGGAAGGTTATTTTATGTCTTTTAATGTTGTTTTCAGCAGTTTTTTTGGGACATGTCATTTTTTGACAATTTTGCCATACTATAGCCTTGCATTTTTAGTCATTTTTTCCACATGCCAAATGATGGTGTTTTTGGCCCTTTTTGCAATTTTCTATGCCATGGCGTGTCTTTTGAAGGTTATTTTATGTCTTTTAATGTTGTTTTCAGTTTTTTTGGGACATGTCATTTTTTGACAATTTTGCCATACTATAGCCTTGCATTTTTAGTCATTTTTTCCACATGCCAAATGGTGGTGTTTTTGGCCCTTTTTGCAATTTTCTATGCCATGGCGTGTCTTTGGAAGGTTATTTTATGTCTTTTAATGTTGTTTTCAGCATTTTTTGGGACCTTTCATTTTTTGACAATTTTGCCATACTATAGCCTTGCATTTTTGTTAGTCATTTTTTCACATGTCAAATTCTGTGTGTTTTTGGCCCGTTTTTTGCAATTTTCTATGCCATGGCGTGTCTTGGAAGGCTATTCTGTATGGTTTTTTAATGTGAATTTCAGCTGTTTTTGGGACATGTCATTTTTTGACAATTTTGCCATACTATAGCCTTGCATTTTTAGTCATTTTTTCACATGCAAATTGTTGTTTTTGGCCTTTTTGCAACTTTCTATGCTATGGCGTGTCTTGGAAGGCTATTTTATGTCATTTAATGTTGTTTTCAGCAGTTTTTGGGACCTTTCATTTTTTGACATTTTTGCCATACTATAGCCTTGCATTTTTAGTCATTTTTTCCACATGCAAATTCTGTTGTTTTTTTGGCCCTTTTTGCAAATTTCTATGCTATGGCACGTCTTGGAAGGCTATTTTATGTCATTTTGATGTTGTTTCAGCAGTTTTTGGGACCTGTCATTTTTTGACATTTTTGCCATACTATAGCCTTGCATTTTTAGTCATTTTTCCACATGCCAAATTTGTTGGTGTTTTTGGCCCTTTTTGCAATTTTCTATGCCATGGCGTGTCTTGGAAGGTATTTTATGTCTTTTAATGTTGTTTTCAGTTATTTTTTGGGACCTGTCATTTTTTGACAATTTTGCCATACTATAGCCTTGCATTTTTGTCATTTTTTCAACATGCCAAATGATGGTGTTTTTGGCCTTTTTGCAATTTTCTATGCCATGGCGTGTCTTGGAAGGTTATTTTATGTCTTTTAATGTTGTTTTCAGCAGTTTTTGGGACCTTTCATTTTTTGACAATTTTGCCATACTATAGCCTTGCATTTTTGCTCATTTTTTCCACATGCCAAATGATGGTGTTTTTTTGGGCCCTTTTTGCAACTTTCTATGCTATGGCATGTCTTGTCTTGGAGGCTATTTTATGTCATTTAATGTTGTTTTCAGCAGTTTTTGGGACCTGTCATTTTTTGACAATTTTGCCATACTATAGCCTTGCATTTTTGCTCATTTTTTCACATGCCAAATGATGGTGTTTTTGGCCCTTTTTGCAATTTTCTATGCCATGGCGTGTCTTGGAAGGCTATTTTATGTTTTTTGATGTGAATTTCAGCTGTTTTTTGGGACATGTCATTTTTTGACAATTTTTGCCATACTATAGCCTTGCATTTTTAGTCATTTTTTCCACATGCCAAATTGTTGTTTTTTTGGCCCTTTTTGCAATTTTCTATGCCATGGCGTGTCTTTGAAGGCTATTTTATGTCTTTTAATGTTTTTTCAGCTGTTTTTGGGACATGTCATTTTTTGACAATTTTTGCCATACTATAGCCTTGCATTTTTGCTCATTTTTTCACATGCCAAATGATGGTGTTTTTGGCCCTTTTTGCAATTTTCTATGCCATGGCGTGTCTTGGAAGGCTATTTTATGTATGTTTAATGTGTTTTCAGCTGTTTTTGGGACATGTCATTTTTTGACAATTTTGCCATACTATAGCCTTGCATTTTTAGTCATTTTTTCAACATGCCAAATTGTGTGTTTTTTTTGGCCCTTTTTGCAATTTTCTATGCCATGGCGTGTCTTGGAAGGCTATTTTATGTATGTTTTATGTGTTTTCAGCAGTTTTTTTGGGACATGTCATTTTTTGACAATTTTGCCATACTATAGCCTTGCATTTTTGCTCATTTTTTCCACATGCCAAATGATGGTGTTTTTTTTGCCCTTTTTGCAACTTTCTATGCTATGGCGTGTCTTGGAAGGCTATTTTATGTCATTTAATGTTGTTTTCAGCAGTTTTTGGGACCTTCATTTTTTGACAATTTTGCCATACTATAGCCTTGCATTTTTAGTCATTTTTTCACATGCCAAATGATGGTGTTTTTGGCCCTTTTTGCAATTTTCTATGCCATGGCGTGTCTTTGGAAGGTTATTTTATGTCTTTTAATGTTGTTTTCAGTTTTTGGGACCTTTCATTTTTTGACAATTTTTGCCATACTATAGCCTTGCATTTTTGTCATTTTTTTTCCACATGCCAAATTGTGGTGTTTTTTGGCCCTTTTTGCAATTTTCTATGCCATGGCGTGTCTTGGAAGGCTATTTTATGTGTTTTAATGTGAATTTTCAGCAGTTTTTGGGACATGTCATTTTTTGACAATTTTTGCCATACTATAGCCTTGCATTTTTTTAGTCATTTTTTCACATGCCAAATTCTGTTGTTTTTGGCCCTTTTTGCAATTTTCTATGCCATGGCGTGTCTTTGAAGGTTATTTTATGTCTTTTAATGTTGTTTTCAGTTATTTTTGGGACATGTCATTTTTTGACAATTTTTCCATACTATAGCCTTGCATTTTTAGTCATTTTTTCCACATGCCAAATGATGGTGTTTTGGCCCTTTTTGCAATTTTCTATGCCATGGCGTGTCTTGGAAGGTTATTTTATGTCTGTTTTTAATGTTGTTTTCAGTTATTTTTTGGGACATGTCATTTTTTGACAATTTTGCCATACTATAGCCTTGCATTTTTTAGTCATTGTTTCCACATGCCAAATTTTGATGGTGTTTTTGGCCCTTTTTGCAATTTTTCTATGCCATGGCGTGTCTTGGAAGGTTATTTTATGTCTTTTAATGTTGTTTTCAGTTTTTTTTGGGACATGTCATTTTTTGACAATTTTTGCCATACTATAGCCTTGCATTTTTAGTCATTGTTTCCACATGCCAAATTGTTGGTGTTTTTGGCCCTTTTTGCAATTTTCTATGCCATGGCGTGTCTTGGAAGGCTATTTTATGTATGTTTAATGTGAATTTTCAGTGTTTTTGGGACATGTCATTTTTTGACAATTTTGCCATACTATAGCCTTGCATTTTTAGTCATTTTTTCCACATGTCAAATTCTGTTGTTTTTTGGCCCTTTTTGCAACTTTCTATGCTATGGCGTGTCTTGGAAGGCTATTTTATGTCATTTTATGTTGTTTCAGCAGTTTTGGGACCTGTTCATTTTTTGACAATTTTGCCATACTATAGCCTTGCATTTTTAGTCATTTTTTCCACATGTCAAATTCTGTTGTTTTTGGGCCCGTTTTGCAACTTTCTATGCTATGGCACGTCTTGGAAGGCTATTTTATGTCATTTAATGTTGTTTCCAGCAGTTTTTGGGACCTGTCATTTTTTGACATTTTTGCCATACTATAGCCTTGCATTTTTAGTCATTTTTTCCACATGCAAATTCTGTTGTTTTTTGGCCCGTTTTGCAACTTTCTATGCTATGGCACGTCTTGGAAGGCTATTTTATGTCATTTAATGTTGTTTCCAGCAGTTTTTGGGACTTTCATTTTTTGACAGTTTTGCCATACTATAGCCTTGCATTTTTAGTCATTGTTTCCACATGCCAAATGATGGTGTTTTTGGCCCTTTTTGCAATTTTCTATGCCATGGCGTGTCTTGGAAGGTTGTTTTATGTCTTTTAATGTTGTTTTCAGTTATTTTTGGGACCTTTCATTTTTTGACAATTTTGCCATACTATAGCCTTGCATTTTTGCTCATTGTTTCCACATGCCAAATGATGGTGTTTTTGGCCCTTTTTGCAATTTTCTATGCCATGGCGTGTCTTGGAAGGTTATTTTATGTCTTTTAATGTTGTTTTCAGCAGTTTTTGGGACCTGTCATTTTTTGACAATTTTGCCATACTATAGCCTTGCATTTTTGTCATTTTTCCACATGCCAAATTCTGGTGTTTTTGGCCCTTTTTTGCAATTTTCTATGCTATGGCACGTCTTGGAAGGCTATTTTATGTCATTTAATGTTGTTTTCAGCAGTTTTTGGGACCTTTCATTTTTTGACAATTTTGCCCATACTATAGCCTTGCATTTTTAGTCATTTTTCCACATGCCAAATGATGGTGTTTTTGGCCCTTTTTGCAATTTTCTATGCCATGGCGTGTCTTGGAAGGTTATTTTATGTCTTTTAATGTTGTTTTCAGCAGTTTTTGGGACCTTTCATTTTTTGACAATTTTGCCATACTATAGCCTTGCATTTTTGTCATTGTTTCCACATGCCAAATGATGGTGTTTTTGGCCCTTTTTGCAATTTTCTATGCCATGGCGTGTCTCTTGGAAGGCTTATTTTATGTCTTTTAATGTTGTTTTCAGCAGTTTTTGGGACCTTTCATTTTTTGACAATTTTGCCATACTATAGCCTTGCATTTTTGCTCATTGTTTCCACATGCCAAATTCTGGTGTTTTTGGCCCTTTTTGCAACTTTCTATGCTATGGCACATCTTGGAAGGCTATTTTATGTCATTTAATGTTGTTTTCAGCAGTTTTTGGGACCTTCATTTTTTGACAATTTTTGCCATACTATAGCCTTGCATTTTTAGTCATTGTTTTCCACATGCCAAATGATGGTGTTTTTGGCCCTTTTTGCAACTTTCTATGCTATGGCACGTCTTGAAGGCTATTTTATGTCATTTAATGTTGTTTTCAGCAGTTTTTGGGACCTTTCATTTTTTGACAATTTTGCCATACTATAGCCTTGCATTTTTAGTCATTGTTTCCACACATGCCAAATGATGGTGTTTTTGGCCCTTTTTGCAACTTTCTATGCTATGGCACATGTCTTTGGAAGGCTATTTTATGTCATTTAATGTTGTTTTCAGCAGTTTTTGGGACCTTTCATTTTTTGACAATTTTGCCATACTATAGCCTTGCATTTTTAGTCATTGTTTCCACATGCCAAATGATGGTGTTTTTGGCCCTTTTTGCAACTTTCTATGCCATGGCGTGTCTTGGAAGGCTATTTTTTATGTCATTTAATGTTGTTTCCAGCAGTTTTTGGGACCTTTCATTTTTTGACAATTTTGCCATACTATAGCCTTGCATTTTTAGTCATTGTTTCCACATGCCAAATGATGGTGGTTTTTGGCCCTTTTTGCAATTTTCTATGCCATGGCGTGTCTTGGAAGGTTATTTTATGTCTTTTAATGTTGTTTTCAGCAGTTTTTGGGACCTTTAATTTTTTGACAATTTTGCCATACTATAGCCTTGCATTTTTGCTCATTGTTTCCACATGCCAAATTGATGGTGTTTTTGGCCCTTTTTGCAATTTTCTATGCCATGGCGTGTCTTGGAAGGTTATTTTATGTCTTTTAATGTTGTTTTCAGCAGTTTTTGGGACCTTTCATTTTTTGACAATTTTGCCATACTATAGCCTTGCATTTTTGCTCATTGTTTCCACATGCCAAATGATGGTGTTTTTGGCCCTTTTTGCAATTTTCTATGCCATGGCGTGTCTTGGAAGGCCACTCTTTATGGTTTTAATGTGAATTTCAGGTGTTTTTGGGACATGTCATTTTTTGACAATTTTGCCATACTATAGCCTTGCATTTTTAGTCATTTTTTCACATGCCAAATTCTGTTGTTTTTTGGCCCTTTTTGCAATTTTCTATGCCATGGCATGTCTTTGAAGGTTATTTTATGTCTTTTAATGTTGTTTTCAGTTATTTTTGGGACATGTCATTTTTTGACAATTTTTCCATACTATAGCCTTGCATTTTTAGTCATTTTTCCACATGCCAAATGATGGTGTTTTTTGGCCCTTTTTGCAATTTTCTATGCCATGGCGTGTCTTGGAAGGTTATTTTATGTCTTTTAATGTTGTTTTCAGTTATTTTTGGGACATGTCATTTTTTGACAATTTTGCCATACTATAGCCTTGCATTTTTAGTCATTGTTTCCACATGCCAAATGATGGTGTTTTTTTGGGCCCTTTTTGCAATTTTCTATGCCATGGCGTGTCTTTGAAGGTTATTTTATGTCTTTTAATGTTGTTTTCAGTTATTTTTGGGACATGTCATTTTTTGACAATTTTGCCATACTATAGCCTTGCATTTTTGCTCATTGTTTCCACATGCCAAATGATGGTGTTTTTGGCCCTTTTTGCAATTTTCTATGCCATGGCGTGTCTTTGAAGGTTATTTTATGTCTTTTAATGTTTGTTTTCAGTTATTTTTGGGACCTTTCATTTTTTGACAATTTTGCCATACTATAGCCTTGCATTGTTAGTCATGTTTTCCACATGTCAAATTCTGTTGTTTTTGGCCCTTTTTGCAATTTTCTATGCCATGGCGTGTCTTGGAAGGCTATCTTATGGTTTTAATGTGAATTTCAGGTGTTTTTGGGACATGTCATTTTTTGACAATTTTGCCATACTATAGCCTTGCATTTTAGTCATTTTTTCCACATGTCAAATTCTGTTGTTTTTGGCCCGTTTTTGCAATTTCTATGCTATGGCACGTCTTGGAAGGCTATTTTATGTCATTTAATGTGGTTTTCAGCAGTTTTTGGGACTTTTCATTTTTTGACAATTTTGCCATACTATAGCCTTGCATTTTTAGTCATTTTTTCCACATGCAAATTCGGTTGTTTTTGGCCCTTTTTGCAACTTTCTATGCTATGGCACGTCTTGGAAAGGCTATTTTATGTCATTTAATGTTGTTTCCAGCAGTTTTTGGGAACTTTCATTTTTTGACAGTTTTGCCATACTATAGCCTTGCATTTTTAGTCATTTTTTCCACATGTCAAATTCTGTTGTTTTTGGCCCGTTTTGCAACTTTCTATGCTATGGCACGTCTTGGAAGGCTATTTTTTATGTCATTTAATGTTGTTTCCAGCAGTTTTTGGGACCTTTCATTTTTTGACAGTTTTCCATACTATAGCCTTGCATTTTTAGTCATTGTTTCCACATGCCAAATGATGGTGTTTTTGGCCCTTTTTGCAATTTTCTATGCCATGGCGTGTCTTTGAAGGTTATTTTATGTCTTTTAATGTTGTTTTCAGTTATTTTTGGGACATGTCATTTTTTGACAATTTTGCCATACTATAGCCTTGCATTTTTGTCATTGTTTCCACATGCCAAATGATGGTGTTTTTTGGCCCTTTTTGCAATTTTCTATGCCATGGCGTGTCTTTGAAGGTTATTTTATGTCTTTTAATGTTGTTTTCAGTTATTTTTGGGACCTTTCATTTTTTGACAATTTTGCCATACTATAGCCTTGCATTGTTAGTCATGTTTTCCACATGTCAAATTCTGTTGTTTTTGGCCCGTTTTGCAATTTTTCTATGCCATGGCGTGTCTTTGGAAGGCTACTTGTATGGTTTAATGTGAATTTCAGGTGTTTTTGGGACATGTCATTTTTTGACAATTTTGCCATACTATAGCCTTGCATTTTTAGTCATTTTTTTCCACATGTCAAATTCTGTTGTTTTTGGCCCGTTTTGCAACTTTCTATGCTATGGCACGTCTTGGAAGGCTATTTTATGTCATTTAATGTGGTTTCCAGCAGTTTTTTGGGACTTTTCATTTTTTGACAATTTTGCCATACTATAGCCTTGCATTTTTAGTCATTTTTTCCACATGTCAAATTCGGTTGTTTTTGGCCTGTTTTTGCAACTTTCTATGCTATGGCACGTCTTGGAAGGCTATTTTATGTCATTTAATGTTGTTTCCAGCAGTTTTTGGGAACTTTCATTTTTTGACAGTTTTGCCATACTATAGCCTTGCATTTTTAGTCATTTTTTCCACATGTCAAATTCTGTTGTTTTTGGCCCGTTTTGCAACTTTCTATGCTATGGCACGTCTTGGAAGGCTATTTTATGTCATTTAATGTTGTTTCCAGCAGTTTTTGGGACCTTTCATTTTTTGACAGTTTTGCCATACTATAGCCTTGCATTTTTAGTCATTGTTTCCACATGCCAAATGATGGTGTTTTTGGCCCTTTTTGCAATTTTCTATGCCATGGCGTGTCTTGGAAGGTTGTTTTATGTCTTTTAATGTTGTTTTCAGTTATTTTTGGGACCTTTCATTTTTTGACAATTTTGCCATACTATAGCCTTGCATTTTTGCTCATTGTTTCCACATGCCAAATGATGGTGTTTTTGGCCCTTTTTGCAATTTTCTATGCCATGGTGTCTCTTGGAAGGTTATTTTATGTCTTTTAATGTTGTTTTCAGCAGTTTTTGGGACCTTTCATTTTTTGACAATTTTGCCATACTATAGCCTTGCATTTTTGCTCATTGTTTCCACATGCCACATGATGGTGTTTTTGGCCCTTTTTGCAACTTTCTATGCTATGGCACGTCTTGGAAGGCTATTTTATGTCATTTAATGTTGTTTTTTCAGTTATTTTTGGGACCTTTCATTTTTTGACAATTTTGCCATACTATAGCCTTGCATTTTTAGTCATTGTTTCCACATGCCACATGATGGTGTTTTTGGCCCTTTTTGCAACTTTCTATGCTATGGCACGTCTTGGAAGGCTATTTTATGTCATTTAATGTTGTTTCCAGCAGTTTTTGGGACCTTTCATTTTTTGACAATTTTGCCTTGCATTTTTAGTCATTGTTTCCACATGCCAAATGATGGTGGTTTTTGCCCTTTTTGCAATTTTCTATGCCAAGGCGTGTCTTGGAAGGTTATTTTATGTCTTTTAATGTTGTTTTCAGCAGTTTTTGGGACCTTTAATTTTTTGACAATTTTGCCATACTATAGCCTTGCATTTTTGCTCATTGTTTCCACATGCCAAATGATGGTGTTTTTGGCCCTTTTTGCAATTTTCTATGCCATGGTGTCTCTTGGAAGGTTATTTTATGTGTTTTAATGTTGTTTTCAGCAGTTTTTGGGACCTTTCATTTTTTGACAATTTTGCCATACTATAGCCTTGCATTTTTAGTCATTTTTTCCACATGCCACATGATGGTGTTTTTTTTGGCCTTTTTGCAACTTTCTATGCTATGGCACGTCTTGGAAGGCTATTTTATGTCATTTAATGTTGTTTCCAGCAGTTTTTTGGACCTTTCATTTTTTGACAATTTTTCCATACTATAGCCTTGCATTTTTAGTCATTGTTTCCACATGCCAAATGATGGTGTTTTTGGCCCTTTTTGCAATTTTCTATGCCATGGCATGTCTTGGAAGGTTATTTTATGTCTTTTAATGTTGTTTTCAGTTATTTTTGGGACCTTTCATTTTTTGACAATTTTGCCATACTATAGCCTTGCATTTTTAGTCATTTTTTCCACATGTCAAATTCTGTTGTTTTTGGCCCTGTTTTGCAACTTTCTATGCTATAGCACGTCTTGGAAGGCTATTTTATGTCATTTTAATGTTGTTTCCAGCAGTTTTTGTGACCTTTCATTTTTTGACAATTTTGCCTTACTATAGCCTTGCATTTTTGCTCATTGTTTCCACATGCCAAATGATGGTGTTTTTGGCCCTTTTTGCAATTTTCTATGCCATGGCATGTCTTGGAAGGCTACTCTGTATGGTTTAATGTGAATTTCAGTTATTTTTGGGACATGTCATTTTTTGACAATTTTGCCTTACTATAGCCTTGCATTTTTAGTCATTTTTCCACATGCCAAATGATGGTGCTTTTGGCCCTTTTTGCAATTTTCTATGCCATGGCATGTCTTGGAAGGTATTTTTATGTCTTTTAATGTTGTTTTCAGTTATTTTTGGGACATGTCATTTTTTGACAATTTTGCCATACTATAGCCTTGCATTTTTAGTCATTGTTTCCACATGCCAAATGATGGTGTTTTTGGCCCTTTTTGCAATTTTCTATGCCATGGCGTGTCTTGGAAGGTTATTTTATGTTTTTAATGTTGTTTTCAGTTATTTTTGGGATCTTTCATTTTTTGACAATTTTGCCATACTATAGCCTTGCATTGTTAGTCATGTTTTCCACATGTCAAATTCTGTTGTTTTTGGCCCGTTTTGCAATTTTCTATGCCATGGCGTGTCTTGGAAGGCTACTCTGTATGGTTTAATGTGAATTTCAGGTGTTTTTGGGACATGTCATTTTTTGACAATTTTGCCATACTATAGCCTTGCATTTTTAGTCATTGTTTCCACATCCGAAATGATGGTGTTTTTGGCCCTTTTTGCAATTTTCCATGCCATGGCGTGTCTTTGAAGGTTATTTTATGTCTTTTAATTTTTTTTTCAGTTATTTTGGGGACATGTCATTTTTTGACAATTTTGCCATACTATAGCCTTGCATTTTTGCTCATTTTTTCAAAATGCCAAATTCTGTTGGTTTTGGCCCTTTTTACAATTTTTTATGCCATGGCGTGTCTTGGAAGGTGTTATTTTATGTCTTTTAATGTTGTTTTCAGTTATTTTTGGGACATGTCATTTTTTGACAATTTTGCCATACTATAGCCTTGCATTTTTTCTCATTTTTTCCACATGCCAAATTATAGTATTTTTGGCCCTTTTTGCAATGTTCTATGCCATGGCGTGTCTTGGAAGGCTACTCTGTGTGGTTTAATGTGGATTTCAGGTTTTTTCAGGACATGTCATTTTTTGCCAATTTTGCCATACTATAGCCTTGCATTTTTGGTCATTTTTTCCATTTGCCAAATTCTGTTGGTTTTGGCCCTTTTTGCAATTTTCTATGCCATGGCGTGTCTTGGAAGGCTATTTTATGTCATTTAATTTTTTTTCCAGCTGATTTTTGGGACATGTCATTTTTTTTAACAATTTTGCCATACTGTAACTATAATTTCGCTCATTTTTTCCAGATCCCAAATCATGGTGTTTTGGGGCGTTTTGCAACTTTCTATGCTATGGCATGTGTAGGTATGCTATTTTACGCTGTTTTGAGGTCTTTTAAGCTATTTTGGGGACATGTCATATTTTGGCATTTTTAGCCACACTATATATAGTCTTGGCTTTTACGTCATTTTTTCAACATGCATTGTTACGTTGTTTTTGGCCATTTTTGCAACATTCTATGTTATGCCGTTTCTCGGCATGCTATTTTATGCTGTTTTGAGGTGATTTTAGCTTTAGCTTTTAGCTTAGGGACATGTCATATTTTGATATTTAGCCATACAATAGCCCTGCCTTCTTGGTCAGTTTTTTTCAGCATGCATCATTATGGTGTTTTTTTCCTGTCTTTGCAACATTCTATGTCAGGGCATGTCTAGGCACACTATTTATGCTGTTTTGAGGTGTTTTCAGCTGTTTTATGAACATGTCATTTTTTTCCATACTATAGTAGTGCTTTTTAATTCATTTTTTTCAACATGCCATTTTATGGTGTTTTTGGCCATATTGCAGCATTCTATTGTATGGTGTGTATCAGCACGCTATTTCATGCCGTTTTCAGGTGTTTTTTGGCCTTGTTATATTTTGACATTTTTCGCCACACTATAGTATGGTATTTTCTGCCTTTTTATGATGTTTTTGGATGTTTTGTTGACATTCTATGCTATGGTGTGTCTTGACACGCTAGTTAATGCCATTATCAATGTTAATGTCAGCTGCTTTTAGCCTCATTATATTTTGACAGAATGGCATTGTTGGTCGTTTTTGCAACATGCTATATTCTGGCGTTTTAAGTCGTTTTCAGCCATCTTTTTGACATGTTCAAATCATGGCATTTTCATTTCAACATTCTTAACTATGACCTGTCTTGACATGCTATTTCATTTGGGTTTCAGCCATTTTTTGGATATGTCATATTTTGATATGTTTCACCGTGGCATTTTCGGTTGTTTTTCAACATGCTATATTATGCTGTTTTGGGAGATAGTAGAGATTTTTTACATACCATACTATGCTGGGGTTTTTTTGTTTGTTTTTTTTTAACTTACTATCATTTGACTAAAGTTTTTTGGACAGTGTATACTATTGTCAGTTAATATACTACACTATGACTCCTTTCTAACATATTATCTTACGACTTTTTTTCCACATACTGTTGTCTGGCTTTTTTTCAACATATTACAACATGACTTTTTGTTAGATATAGTATCACTTTTTCTAGTTGTTTTTTTATCAATGTAGTATATACCCTTTTTTTTCTCTTTGCTTTTTCGACATATGACACAATCACATTTTTCTGCCAGGTATACGTCCACAATATTTTTTTTTAAACATTCTATAGTCATTCTTATAGTATTCTTTTAAATTTGGCATACAGTTTTACTTTTTGACACACAGTTTAACATACTGTTTGAGATAGCAACTTTAGCACTGATGAAAGATTGAAGATTGAAATTTTTTGTCACAGAGGGACGGATGGACGGACAGACACCTAGATAAATACTTACGTGCTGAGTATGACAGCCTGGGGAAGAAGCTGCTCCGTAGTGTGATGGTACCGCAGGGGATACGTCTGCATCTTTTCCCAGATGGCAGCAGGGTGAACACACTGTGGCTGTGGTGGCTGCTGTCTTTCAGTATTGTCTTGGCTCTGTGCACATATCACTCTGCCAGTGTCACTGATGTTCTGTAGATGGGTACCACTGATTTCCTGGGCAGTTTTAATCACTCTCTGTGGAGCCTTCATGTCCTGGGCTGTCCAAAAACCATGCCAGCTGGTGATGTTTACAGTCAAGACAGACAGATAGAAAGAAAGATTTTGTTTAGCATTTTACTCCAGTAGCAGCAATAACAAAAAGTCTACTAATAGGCACTACTATACTAAATACACTACTATAATAAATATATTGGGAAACAATAAAGATGCTTTCTTTTACTCCGCTGTAGATGTTGACCAGAATCTTGCTCTGGAAATTAAGTGGAATCCTAAGATGTCGGAGGAAGCAGAGCCTTTTCTGTGCTTTTTTAACCTAGGTGGTGATGTGTGATGATAGATAGAAGATAGGTTCTCAGTGATCATAATTCCAAAGAACCTCTTGCTGTTTACCTACTCCACCTCAGCTCCACTGATGAAGACAGGGTTGTGTGTCTTTGCCTCCTTCCTAAAATCTACAAAGAGCTCTTTGTTTTTTCTGAGGTGGAGTAGTAGGTTGTTCTCTGTGCACCACTCCACAAGATTGTCAATTTCCTCCCGCTATGAACTCTCATGGGTGGTTGTGTTAAGGCTGATGATGGTAGTGTTGTCCGCATACTTCACTGTGGAGTTCGCCTGATGTCCGGGGTTGCAATCATAGGTGTACAGTGTGAACAGGAGGGGGCTGAGCACACAGCCCTGGGGGGCTCCGGTGTTGAGCGCAAATAGAGGTGAAATAATGTTAACAACAATGGCAGCTTTAGCATTATTATAAGATATTGCAAACTGCATACACATTGCTTTATCAGCACTATCGCAGGGGTAATATATTAACGTTAACAGGAAGCATTTTCATTTGAACAATGAACAAATCATATGTGATGCGCAAATGCAATTAAATGTAAATATCAGCCTCTCCTTTTCCCCCGCCTATTTTGGCTACACTTTGACGGTGGGGAGCACCCATCCGGCTTCACTTAATATCTGACCACTTCCTCTTCAATTCTGTGCGTGTGCGCTGCTCTGACCACACAGCATTGACACTTCATTCACTCTTTTCCACTCTTGCGCTTGTGGTTAATGCCGGAGAACAGCGTGCCAAAAAGGATGTGTTTACAGGCATCTTCGTCATTTAGGAGCGTCTCCAACTCGCATTCTGTAAAATTCCTCTTCATCCCAGTTTTACTCATCACTTGTTTGTGTTATCTGATGGTGCAGAGAGGGGAATCCCACGTGCAGGGCCCATTTATATAAATTTGCATGTTTAAATGGAGGCATAGAGAAGGATGAGTCTGTACATCCCAATCAACGTTGAATCGAGCGCACATGTAGCAGTGCCAAAGTAAGTGCTTGGATAGATGCTTGCGCACAGCTTCATAAGTCTGTTTTTTTTGTGTGTGTACGACGTTTTCTGGATTCAAGCGTACGTCATGTTTCAGAACAGTCTTTGTACATGAGGCCCCAGGAGAGTGAAGACTGAGTGAAGGGCGGTAGATATGGCCTCCTCTGTGGATCTGTTGGTCTGAAAGCATACTGGTGAGGGTTGACTTTGATGTGCTGGAGAACCAGTTTCTCAAAGCACTTCATCAGGATAGGGGTAACAGCCACAAGGGGGTAGTCATTAAGACTTGTCACAGCAATTTTATGAAATCTTTTTTTATTAATTTTATGAAATACTTTACTATGAGTCTGGTTCTTTTTGCATTTTAAAAACATACTACACCAGGGGACAGCAACCTTTACAATCAAAAGAGCCATTTCTGACGAAAAAATAATTTTAAAAACCTGTCTGGGGCGGCAAAACATATTTAAGCCCTATAGTTAACTTAACACAGCCTATTAGGAATAAATAAGTATTTATTAATATGTTTTATAACAATGTGGCAGCTCTACAGTGGGCTGTTCATGATTATGTGGTACTTTCACTTTCTAGAGTTGGCAGTTAAAGCAAACAAATCGTTTTACACACTGTTAAATTCTCTATTTTCCTCCGAGACTTTTGGATTTGTAATAAATAGCAAGGAAAATACCTTGCAAGGAAAACTGGAGACAAACCAGTCATTGAGGTTTGGCAAAATTTAGAAGAAAAGGCGCCAGGCCATAGACATATGACACAAATATTAGTTTAATTTAGTTTAATTTTATTATTCAGTGGGCTTTTTCAAAGTGGAAAATGTAAGCATTAATTTAGACCTAGAACAGAAAAAAAATTAAAATGTGGAAAAAAATTCATTTCCATTATATTTTTTTTTTGTGTGTCAAAGCTGCTGGAAGCCACTGGAGCTGGGCTAAAGAGGTTAGCCACAGGTTGCCTACCCCTGTACTACACCATTACCTTTTATGCATTTTTATGATATACTTTACTCTGTTTGCAGTTTTATGACACTTGTGGAGTGCACCGTTCAAAACATGGCATGATTTTTCATTAAGATTAGTGCTATTAAGCAAATGCTTACACACTAAATAGAGTTGGGGAATGTAGTAAATCAGCATGCTGCTAAAAACCAACATGCTGTCATATTGAACAACAAACTAACCAACGAATAACCTGTGAGGTTACAGATGAACTGTGCTTTCCTCTGCCTTTATAAATCAAGTCATCATCACTACTAGGATTACTTGATTTACAATGGCAGAGGGAAGCCACATTTGCTCAGGCTCACTTTGAGCCAGGAAAACAATATTAGCATATAACAAAAATACATGAAACTGGCCGATGTTTAAGAAACAAATCCCATTTTAATATATACAAGGAAAACATCAAAATGCTATTTTTAAAAAAAGGCTGAAATACATAAAATATTTTTTGAAGAAAAAAAAAGAAAAGAAAAAACGAAATCGAAATTAAAAAGCTTGTCTATTTACAACACAATGGATAGAGTGTTTGACACCATCTGAATAGCCCTGAGAGGATCCACAATATCTTTGAGTTTGTCCTTTCGAAGAACCCAATCCGGTGCAAATCTGAAAAACAAAACCAGAATGTCAATTAACACTGCAAACATACACTGTATGTATATTTCAGACACATGTAGTGCTTTATGCATGTGTATGAAGTTAGTGTACATGGCCCCAAACTTAACCTCAGTGATTATGATCAGGATGTGTCTTTTGCCTCTTATATAAGACAAAGTTCAAGAATTGCATTCTTTCAAATGCGAAATATTATATATAATATAGCATTTCCTGTCTCAAAAAGATGCAGAAAAATTAGCACTCACATTTGTTTTACTTCTAGGCTGAATTATTGTAATTCCTTGTCATCAGGTTGCTCCAATAAGTCCTCTAAAGACTCTCTAACTGGTCCAGAATACTACAGCACGTGTACTAACTGGAACCAAGGAAAGAGATCATATTTCTCCTTTTTTGGCTTCTCTGCACTGGCTCCATGTAACATCCAGAACTGAGTCTAAAATCCTTCTCACTTCCAAAGCTCTGAATGGTCAGGCTCTGTCTTATCTTTTGTAGTTCCCTATTATCCTGCCAGGATAAATGCAGGTTTACTTGTGGTTCCTAAAGTCTCCAAAAGTAGGAAGGGACCCAGAGCTTTCAGCTCTCAGCTCTCAGACTCCTCTTTTGTGGACCTATCTTCCAGTTTTACTTTGTAAATCCCTTTGAGGCAAATTGTGATTTGCGATGATGGGCTTTAAAAATGAAATTGACTTGACTTGATATACATACTTTGGCGCAGGCCGGGATTTACGAGGCGTTGCTTGGATGAAAAAGCTCCCATTTAGTGATGCGTTCATCTTCTGTTTCATAACAGTTCTTTCAGCATCCATCTTGTGTTTGCGAGCGGTGAGGCGGTAAATACTGCGTATCCTATCCAAGACCTTAGGAAGTTTCATAACCTCCTGAAGAGAGAGCAAAAAAAAGTCTGCATTAAATTTACTAAACAACAATGGCTGACTTTAATGTAAAAAAAATCTTAAATTATTGGGATAATATTGTTCAGAAGTCTGTATGTTATAGCAACTACAGACCACAGCACGGTGCTGATCTTGCAGGAGGAGAGCGAGAAGAAAGCAGGCCTTGGTGAAGATATTGCCGCCCTTTTCTGCCACTTTATCCCCTGCCCTCTCCCGGTACCGCTGAAGGAGATCTAAGAGCGTCTCCAAAGAGTTTTCCACCGAGTACACTGCTTCAATGGTCTTGTGGTACTGAGGGAGGAAACCAAAATAAGTAAGTGGAGGTGAGGGAAAGAAAGTACAAATAAAGAATGAAATATACGAATGAATCTCTGATTCAGACAAAGCTGAGGAAAAGACCTGAGACGTCCCGAAAGTACACAGACATACTTTTTTTGACATACTAAACTATGACATTATTGCATATTGATGACATACTATACTATTAGGGGTTGTGTTGCAATTTTATGACATACTACAGCATGACTTTTTGACATACAAACTAAAACTGTTTTGCATTTTGATGATATACTATACTGTTTTACTTCTAATTATAATGACACACTAACCTATGATGTTTGTTTGGGGGGGGGGTTGCATTGTAAACACTATGAAATTACATTTTTGTTTTAATTTTCATGATATACTATACCATGACTGTTTTTGCATTTTCATGACAAACAATACTATGACATTTTTTGACATAGTACACAATTGCTTGTTTTTGCATTTTTCTGACATGCTATGACCTTTTTTTTTCAAGAAAAAGCCACACACATCCAAAACAATCATTGTGCTGCTGGAAAGTCTGAGGCAGTCTGATTATTTTGCAAGTCAAGAAATCAAAGTCCACAAAGCAAAGTGAAAAATCAATAAACAAACATTGTGTAATAAAATAATGAAATGCCCAAACTTATGCAAAGAGACTGGGGACTTCCAGCATTGGAGAAAAGAGGAAATCTTTCCTCACTTCAGTTGTTATTAGAGAGTAAGAGTCCCAAAGTCTAGTCTCCTCTCATTCCGGTTCACTGTCCTTCAGTTTCACCTCTCAGTGCAGAAACTTCAGCTTTTAAACACGTCATTAAAGCTTTCATTGCATCACACCTAAATGACTGCAAAGCTCTGTTAAACCAATATGAGCTACTGGCTTTAAGATGTTTTATAACGTGCTAGCATTCTTTTTCTCACACCCCCGGCCCTCTCTTTGTACATTAATAAAGCTTCACAGTCCAAATTGCAAATCCTGATTTTATAGTAGGAAGATAGCTAAAAAGCTCTTTTTTTGAAACTCATGAATACAAACGCAGACTTTGCAGAATGTTCCAACATTATCCAAAATGATGCACAACAGACTGTGGGAACGTGAGCCGCTAAACTGAAACTCAAATACAGAAGGATGTAAGCCGTCAGTCTGAACTTGGTTTGCAGAAGAGAAACTGAGCCTGAACCTCAATTAGATGATATAAAAGGAACAGGAAGTCTGTGGGGAAGTGAGAGACGAGAGAGAAACTGAAGAAATGCTGTGAACTTCTCCATCCATCCTTAGCTAAACACCCTGGCATTCAACATATGAACTTTACTCTTATGACAGAAGAGGTACTTTATACTAATCTGTTATTCATTACCAGTATTACTAATGTAACATGAACTAACAAGTAGTAAACATAAGAGAACTTATCAAATGGATATGTTTAATAAGTAAATAAAGATCGATACCAATCTCATCTATATGTTACACATGCAGCTGGCCAGTTAGCTTAGTGAGGCCCCCTGGCTCCATCCAAAAACAGTCCACCTACCATCATCTCCGAAGATCACTGTTAAACATGCTGTTTATCTGTTGTTTAGTCCATACAAAATTCAATAGTCAATAAAAAAAGGCTAACAGAAAAATCATTTTGTCCTGCATTTTAATAATTTCATTCATCAAAAATCAACCCTGCACAAAATCCTCTGTTGTTTATTGTAAGAGATATAACAAAAGTTCACAGTTCATCTGCACACGCTGCCCACACCACAGTGACATACCTGGCTGAAAATCAACAAAGGATCACTCTGAGCTAAGTGCCTACTAGCAAATAAATTACATTTTCAAAACACACATAAAACAAAACTTTTTTCTGCTGAACACAATCACATTTTGTTGAAACATGCTGGTTAATACAGATGATTCTTCCAAAATAGTTTTTTTTCTAAATAATTGTGCTTGTAGCCCAACATTACCACATCTAATTGAAAATGCTAGTTATTCTGGGACCTATTAGTTAATTTTTGATTTCCAAGAAGCGTTATCAATGTATCAACAGCAGACTAAAGATCCTCTGGACGGAACTGAATAATCCTACAACCAATCACATCAATGAAACATGGGACAAACGCTGAGCTGTGAACAAATGTGAACAGACTATTGTGTGCAGAGGTTCAACACCATGTCAGTGTGTCAGTTTTTTCATTTTTGCCACCAGAATTTGAAAAAAGTACTTCATCAGGAAATGCTGCATCACCTGCAGCCTCTCGGTTGTTTATGAAAATGCCTTAATGGGTTCCTTTTTACTAAGGTAGTTTTACCCTTGCTTTAGTTTCTCAGCGAGAGGGCGCACCAGTCAAAAATGCAAATTTTGCATGAAGCACTGAGGTCTGAACATTTTTAGTCATCGCATCAAACCTGACTAATCTCTGTTTTGATCCAAATCAAGCTGGCTGAAAATCTGTCTAATCACGACGGGCACCAGACACATCTGACAGCACTAATTAAACGAGCCCTCAGTTTATGTGGTTCCCCGGCTAGTCAGTTTGGATTTGAATTTTCAGTTAAGCCAAATTCTTTGCTCTCCCCCAAGCAGTGACGTACTTGGCATGACTCAGATGTAAATTTCTCACGTTTATGCCTTCCTACCTTGAGAGGAGAAGTCAAGCTTTAATGTAAAAGAAGCCAACATCAGCTAATGACTATATTTTGCATTGTTTTCATGTTTCACACCCTGAGATACATGGGCAGAGTAGATCTGTGTTTGTACCTTGGAGAGGTTGAGGAGGATCTGGATGGAGTGGGTGATGACGTCCATGCAGGGGACGCTCCTGTTGCAGCAGCGGATGAGTGTGAAGATGACATTGGTGGCTCCGCTCTCTACCAGTCGCTCACAGCACTCTGGAGAAAGCCTGGTGGCGGTTTCTGTGTATGCACGCATATGTAACACGCACATGTAACACACAAACGTAACACGCACACATATCACACACATGCTCTTCTGTTAGCACTAAGGACAAACTGCGCTACTGAAACGATCGTTCTCACATTATCAGAATCAAGTATTAGAAGTGTTTTTTCATCTATGAGGCACATAAACTTCATTGGATTTTTAGATGACACACATTAGATTCTGGGAACACACGTCAACCACCGTCTTATGTAACGCATTCCGTCTAATCTCAAAAACACAAGCACTTTTGCTATTACAACACACAACAGAAAAAGGAACTTTTGCTCATGCAGTTTCCTAGACGTCTTCCTGTTTCTCTTGGTCAGCTTTGTTGCAGAATTACAGTGGCCACAGTTGGGGTCAGAACTTGCCCAGAAGTGTTTAGATTGTTTTAATTAGGAATTAAAAGACAGCCAAAAATGGCATGGGACGAGTACACTGTGAGCATCTCTGTAAAGGGGAGACTTACTGGTAACCATATAATCCATTTCTATTCAGATATCTTGAGGTCAGAGGTCAGTGGGCTCCTGTGAAATGACCATGCAGTTGTTCCATAACCAAAATTTAGCCTACCTTTGTTAGTGTTATTCAGACTTGTTACTGAAAAGCTAGCATGACTTAGGTGGTATTACTGGATTACTTAGGTCTTCATGTAAGGACCTTATTCACATGTAAATGAACTTGTTAACCCTGACAGCCCTACTTGGGACTAATCATTCTTTAGTGATAACTTTTCCTATTTTCTCTGGATTCATTGATTACTTTAATGAAGACTGAATATAATTTCTTACAGATGTAGTCATATAGAAACGCTGATACTCCCAAGTCAGAATAGGAACACAGAATCATGAATATTTCATCATCAATATTGTGGAATTTATCTACAAGCTCAACAATGCAAATTCAACATCACACTCTACTGGTTGCATGCTTAAAATGCAGCCTCATTCTCTAATAAAGAGCAAACAAAATGGGTTAAAGAAAAACTGTGCTTCACTTACCACAATAAAGGTTGCTCTTTATGGCAAAAAAGTTAAAACCTTTTTTTGCTCTTTATGGCAAAAAAGGTTTTAACTGGAAGGTTTTATTGTTACATCATATTGGTGAATAATCAGAAATTGTAAAACTTACCCAGGTTTTTCAGGGCCTCCAGGATATAGGAGAAGTGTTTGTATCGAAGGAGGTAGTCCAGGGCAGACGAAGTCTTGTTACAGAGTTTGTCCTCCTCTCGGACGCTGGCGGAGACTTCACGCAGGTTGTGTCTCAACTTCACCACCTTGGGATTGTCGTTCAGTCGGCGGGAGTGGTGTCCTCTCCACAGAGCCTGGGAGGAAAGCAGGAGGGAGATGGACCGAAGGTGGGAAAAAAGAAGGAATTAAAAGAAAAACTCTAATTAGCTGCTCATAATTAGTGCATTAGATCAGAAGATATTTAGAATTTCATGTCAAAGGAAGGGAACTGCACTAGGATTAAAATGGTTTACAAACTCAATGCAATTTTCTTCATCTTGGACTTAAAACTACCATCTACTCAAACCAAAGATTTTGTTTTTACATTGATCCCAAATGTCCCTAAAATAACATTTTCAGGAGTCTTACTTCCTTCATGTGTTTATAACGTCCGAGTTTGAAAGTTAGATTTTCTGAATTTTGGTCAGAAATACATAGCTGCAGAAACATTTTATTGAGTACTTTGTCCACTATCAGAGTGAAGAGATAATATTTCCTTATTTTAAATATTTTTCATGTTTATTGACCAAAATGTCTTGTGTGACACCACAACAATATTATGATCCTTTCCAGCAACACCTACACAAGTATTTACAAACTGTATGAATGACATTTGACATGCTGTAGAACCAATAACTATGGCTGAGGAAAAGAAAGTGTTGATGAAGTGGACACTGGACTTAAGAAATAGTACAGCATTACTTATGCTACAAGAGCTGCCCTGAGGAATGATTATTTACCCAATCTGCAACACAAGGAACTGATTCTTACAACTTTTTGGAGAATACTAACTTCAAACTTTAAACTTTACCAGACTTTGAGCTGACATAAAAGGGTGAGTAAATCACAAATTGTCCCTTTTGTATCCACTTTTGTATTAGAGTGGTGACACTGGGCATCTGTCACTAACTTATGCATAGAAATATTCTTACTTTGTGCATAAAATAAGTTTGTTCCCAACATAGTGCAAATGTTAGTGAATCAGAATCCTTCTAGACCGACAGGCACATGCCCACAGCTTACTGCTACACTCCCAGTTTCTCTATATAAGGAATTACATTGTTTATCATGGAAAAGTAAATTCATTATGAGACAGACACATTTAGTTAAAACAGAAGTCCTACAACTTAAGACAAATTAGATTTAATACTTTTGAAGACTTTTTAAAAAAAATACCATTCTGGATAAAATTTAAGACAAGTTTTACAAAAACCTAAAATGAAAAAAAAAAAAGTACCAACCTTTTACAGATTTAGGAACAATTTTGGCCAAACACTTCTAACATAAAACATTACATTTTTGGTCAAGTGAAAAAGTCAGATCTGGTTAGAATTGAGAAATACCTAGCATGACTTAACAACACTTGTGTTTGTATTTTTAAGACTTTTGAAAGACCGATTTAAGACATTTTAATACCAATTAAGGCCTTATTTCTGTATTAATGAATTCAGTACCTTTTGAGACTTTTTAAGGATCCGTGAGGACCCTGGTTAAAGATAAAAGGGGTACATTTATGTATTTTAAGAGAGACTGGCCTTCATCATGTGTCTGAGACAGTTTTACATTTGATTACAGAGAACCAACACTTACATACATAAGATTTATGTGTAAGAAATGTTTGTGAATTTGGCCCAGTGTCAACTCCCACCTTGAAAGAGTAGGCACACCATTTGTCAAGTCTGTTATAAAGCAAACTCGTGTGCCCATATTAACATTAAACATTTTTTTGTTTACTGTAGTCATTGATTCTGTTCACATTTCCAAATTTGCTTTCAATGGAAGTGATGAGGCACAGAATCCTCATTTCCGTGCTGTCTGCATAAGTAAAATCAAATAGATATCTTCAAAAGTAAGTCTTCAAAATAAAATTTCCTGTTTCCCCACACAGTATTAAGCTGCTTTGAAGGCACAATGACAAAAAGAAGGAAGTTTGGACTACAAACACTAACTTTAGGAGATACTCATTTGATATGTTGAACTCAGACAGCTTTTGAACACATTTCTATACAGAAAGAGGGCTGTGGATTTGGTCCTCCATCACAATGTTAGGAAAGCATCCTAAGAAAAGCAGCCTGTCTCAATCTTCATATGGGTACCTCAGTACTGTTTTCAGACATGCTTGAAAAAGTGTGAGCTGTAGAAGTGTGACTGTAGTACCTGAGCTTTGACGATGCCCTGTTGAACCCTCCTCTGGCGCCTAAGAAGGAGGAATTTGCGGACAGCCTGCTGGATAACAGACGCAGCCTTGTGGCGACGGGCTAACCAGCACCTGACCACTCTCTGGGCTACGACCACCTTCCTCCTGTCCTCTAGATACCGTCTCCTCTGCTGCCTCACTCTCACCCATCGCTGGGGAAAAATACAAGGAGATCATTGCAAAAATGAGCTCTTAGGACTCCTTAAATTCATCAGAGTTGCAGATTTTGTTTTGAAATTTGCATTGTTGGCTGTGTGTCGCAGTACCTGTATGGTGATGACAGAATGGATTTGTCTTTTGGCCGACTCCAAAGCCCGGTGGGCTCTCAGAGCTCGTTGGATCTTTATGGCACTCAGATGGTGGAAGACAGCGGATGCAAAACGGAGCCTCCTCTCTGCCTTGGCTCTCTCAAGTACCTGGAACACAATAGCATGCAATTTAAATATCCTTTTTTGTTTAAGCTTTTTAACCTGTTAGCTGCAACTGGATTATGTTTTAACCATTTTTTTTCTATGTTAGTGAATGGAAAATAATGGCTATCTGGAAAGCAGAGATGAAAAAGATCTAACTTTAAATAAAATCTTTTACCTGTCGTCTTGAGATCCAGACTCGGCAGTGTGTCTGAAGTGTGATGGCAGCCTTTCTCATCCAGGTGTAGTTGTTCCTCTCCAATCTGCCTAGCTGCACTGCCCGGACCCACTGCTGAAGTTTAATAGCTGCCTCTCTCTTCCGTTGGAAGATGCGCCTCTGTACTGAGCATTTCCAGCACGACTGGATCACAACAGCGGCTCTGTTTTGTCGCCTTATGTCCCTCCTAACAAACCAGCCTCTAAACGCTGCCTGAAGAGTGATGCTGGATTGCTTAATTTCAAGGAACTTTTCTCTTTCTTGCCGCTGAAGAATACAGGAGCGATAGTGTCTCTGGATGATAATGGCAGACAGACGCATGGCCTGGAATTTGACTTCTTCTCTGTGCTTTCTGAATGCAGACTGGATCACGGTGGCAGCCTGATGCCAAAGAGCAACCTCCTTTCTGACCTGCTGACCTCTGAATGCTGCCTGAAGGACGACAGCAGCGCTGTGCATTTCCAGGTATTGTTTTCTTTGTGCTTTGGCTGCAACAGAAGCTCGATATGTTCGCTGAATACTAAGGACGGAACATTTCAGTTTTAGATACTGCTGGCGTTCAGAGTAGCCTCTGTAAGCTCTCTGGATAACACTGGCTGCGTGATGTCTTTGTTTGATGAGTCTTCTGGATTTCATTCCACGGAGTGCAGCTTGTAGATTAATGACAGCTTTTTTAACCTCCTGATAATGTTTTACCTCAATGTTTCTCTGTCTCTGAGCTCTAAACCTCTGCTGTAAGACACACACTGCCCAGCGCTGTCTCCTGAAGGCTGACTGCTGTTTATGTTTCTTGAAGTTTGCTTGAATGACAGTAGCTGCCCTGTGCATCTTGGCGATACTGCTTCTCACACGATGACCTCTGAATGCTGCCTGAAGAACAATGGCAGAATTTCTGACTTTTAGGAAGTTTTCTCTTTCTTTCCTTTGAAGAATACAGGAGCGATAGTGTCTCTGGATGATAATGGCAGACAGACGCATGGCCTGGAATTTGACTTCTTCTCTGTGCTTTCTGAATGCAGACTGGATCACAGTGGCAGCCTGATGCCAAAGAGCAACCTCCTTTCTGACCTGCTGACCTCTGAATGCTGCCTGAAGCTTGACAGCAGCGCTGCGCAATTTTTGGTATTTCTGCTTTTGTTGCTTTGCTGCTACAGTTGCCCGATACTTTCGCTGAATAGTGAGGACGGAGGATTTTAAGGTCAGATACTGTTTGTGCTCACAGTGGGCTCTGTAAGCTCGCTGGATAACACTGGCAGCCTGATGCCTTTGCTTAGCGATTCGTCTGGATTTCATTCCACGGAAGGCAGCTTGAAAGACAATAGCAGCATTTCTCTTGGCGCTCAGGCTTTGCATCTCCTCTCTCATCTTCTTGTTGGCTCTGTAGCGTGCTTGTAAAACACTGGCAGCCCTGCGGAGAGTCTTGTAGTAGGTTCTCTGCTGGTACATCCGGAAGTGAGACTGAATCGTTGCAGCTGCAGCGTGCTGGATGCGCAACTGTGTTCTGACCTTACATCCTCTGTAGGCTGCCTGCAGACAAATGACTGCCCTGCGCTTTGACAGGTACTCCAAATGCTCTTTTTTTGTCATGGTCAGTGCTCTGTACCTCTGCTGACAAACCCAAGCTGCTGCCTTAAGAGCAAGGAACCTCTTCCTTTCCCGAAAGGTGAGAAACTTTCTCTGAATGATTGTAGCAGCTTGGTGTATCACTGCGATCTTCCTCCTGGCTCTGTAGCCACGATATGCTGCCTGGATGACTACAGCGGCAGATTTCATTGTCCTGTACCTCTGAATCTGTCGTTCCCTGAGTGTTTTGGCCCTGTAACGTTCCTGAATAATGATGGCAGCACACTTGGTGGCAAGGTAAGCCATGCGTGTTCTGTGCATCCTGAACTGAGCTTGGATTGCTCTGGCAGCGTTGTGCCTCTTCGTAAGGTCATCTCTCACTCTAAATCCCCGGTAGACAGCTTGTATCTTTATCGCAGCTTGCTTTAGCTCTCTGTATGCATTTTGCTGCGCCCTGCAGACAAGAAGAGCTCTGTATCGGCTTTGGATGATAATTGCTGCACTTTGTAGGAGGACGTATCGTTTCCTGCATAAAAACCTCCTAACTGAAGACTGAATGACAGTTGCTGCCTGGTGCTTTTTCTTCAGCTCTGTCCTAATTCTCATGCCTCTGAATCCAGCTTGGAGTGTAATGCAGGCTGCCCTCATGTACAGGAATGCTCTCCTCATCTCCTTTCCAGCCATATAAGCTCTGAAGTGGCGCTGTATGACCAAAGCACAGGCCTTCATGGACCTGTACTCTGCTTGCGCTCTGTGCCGACGGTAGCAAGCCTGTATTAGTGTCGCACACTGATGTTGCTTCTCTATCCTCTGCCTGTCAGCTCTGCCTCTCCAGTTTGCTTGTATGGCAAGTGCAGCACTCCTAAGAGTGTCGTAATCCCTCTTTGTCTTATGAGCCAAAGCCGTGGCTCTGTACTTTTGCTGTATCAGAGCAGCAGCTTTTCTCAGGACAAGGTAGCGCTTTTGGGCAGTGTGCTTCCTGAAAGCTGCCTGGATTACAGTTGCAGCCTTGTGTTGTTTTTTCAGCAAGTCCCGAGCCACTTTCCCACGATAAGCTGCCTGTATGGTAATGGCAGCACATTTCATCCTCAAAAACATTTGCCTTTCCATGTCTCTTTTCACAGAGGCCCTGAACCAGCGCTGGATTATGACCGCAGCGCATTTCATCTTCGCCACCTGTTTTCTGACAACATGGCCTCTGAAGGCTCTCTGAATGACAACAGACGAGTGCTGCTGCAGCTTCAATGTCTGAAAGCAGCGCCTCTGTGCATGACCTCTGTACAAGGCTTGAATAAGCACAGTGCTTCTCTTGATCATCCTGTATTGATGAAGACACCTCTGCATTCGATACCAGGACTGAATCTGAACAGCAGCGGCAGTTCTTTTAGTCATTTTGTCTGTGTACCATTTCTTAAACACAGCTTGTATCACTCTGGCAGCATGGTTTTCCTTCTCTGTTTTCCTGGTCTTCCATCTTCTGTACCCGCTTTGTATTTTCACCGCTGCAGCTCTAAGGGAGAGAAAATGTTCCCGATCTCTTCTTGCCAGAGCCAATGCTCGAAAGTGCTTCTGAATGACAGTCATCGCCCAATAGATTCTTCCATAAGCAGAGGCCGCCCTCCTCATTCGCCATTGTGCTTGGACAATGATGGCGTAGTACCTGAGGCGCTGGTAAGCCCGCATGGATGAAAACATCCTCCACTGAGCCTGCATGGACAAGGTAAGAACAATCTATTACTGAAGCACGTGTCCTTGCCGCAACAAAACAGGCACATATTAAAACTCGAGCAAAAAAACAAATGTTCGCCAAACTTTTCTTAAACTACTGAATCTAAACTAAATCAGATCACCAAGTCAAAACCATCAACACCTGATACTGCTGAAACATATTTTTTTTGTTGTTTCTACTAAACAGTTTATCAAGTACAACTTAGTCAGTTAGACTTTATTACATGTGTCAGGATGAAAAATGCTGTTAAACACCTACCTGGATGACAGTTGCTGCTTCATGCTGCAGAGCCCGACGTTGAGCCTGTTTTTGTAGCCTCAGCCTGTTGCGGGCTGCATAACCTCTCCACACTGACTGGATGACAGTGGCAGCTAAGACTTGCCTCTTAGCTCTGCGCCTCTGGAGAAAACTCCTCACAACTAACTGGATCTTCATAGCAGCCTTGTTTCTTTCCTGTGTCCAAACAAAAAACAAGAAACAAGATACACTTATTGTTGTTCCAAAAATATAATTTAAACTAATATTATATTAGTTTTTCTGTTTCTGTTTCGGGTGACAATTCTCTGTATGTTCATCAGTATTTACATTGTCATATCATTTTCACTTTATCTTACAGCACTTCAATATCAATTTTTATCAATCAATATTTGCGTCCTTTGATGGTAAAATGTATCCTATGACTTATTAAATGACTGAGTTATCAGTTAAACATTTTATGTAATAAAATTTATGACCAGTTAATTTATTTCCTTTGATCTCATATATATGTAACCATTTTATTTGATATATTTTTTCATTTTTTTTCATTTTATCGTGCATTTTTTTGTTTTGTCTGTATTATTTTAATATTAACTAGTCATAAAATAATAATTAAAAGAAAAACTAACTAAAAAAAAATCTTATCATTTTTAATATCATTAAAAATGATAAGATTTTTCACATTTGTGCACCTGATTAAAACTTTCAATAATCCAAAGACAGGGCAGTGGTTGACAGTTTTACACAAATAAATAAATAAATAGATATTTGCAATGTAATCATTAAATATGAGGAAATGTTAAATACAAAAAATTATTGCACAGCATTTTTTAAATTTATCTACACTTAAAATGTATTTTATTTCATATTTTGTTAACAGTCACAAATAACAGTGTCGGGATTAACTTAAAAAAAAATTATGTAGATCCTGAAACTGGCATTATTTAGTTTTAACTTTAACCATCAACACTGTGACAGATTAATTCTGGTACCATTTAGACATAAATGGCTAAAATGAGCTTACCCATTACAGAGTTAAATTTGCAAAAATAAATTAAATATGGGGCGCTCAGTAGCTCACCTGGTAGAGCTGGTGCCCCATATACAGACAGTATACGTCTTTTATAAAAATCTAAAAAATAAAAAAACAAATACATAAATAAATATTATAAGTGATGATTAAAACTCCATCACTTTGCAGCCGTACCAAACATTGAACCAACCTTGTAGACCTGCAGATCTTTCTTTAATCTGTATTTCCTCCAGGCGCCCTGTATGACCCGAGCTGCTCTGGTTTCGTTCCGCAGGTCCAAAAGACGAGCACACAGGAAGGACAGGTAAGACATCACAACCTGGAAAAAAATAGAAGTGGAGAAAGTTGTGGCATTTTTTTCCATCTACAGAGTTTAAAAAGATTTAATTATGCATTTAGAGCAGCCATTTCTATTATCCCAGATTACTTTTTTCCTCATGAAGTATTAGGGGTGTCATGATTTCAATTATAAATTGAGAATCAGTCTTAATGAGCTTTTGATTTCCATCATCAAAATCAAAAGCAAAATCTGTGAAATGTACACATTGGTAATGTGGACTCAGAATATTAAGCAGCTTCATACAGATATGCATCTGATAATCTGGCCAAAGAGGGTGGAGAGGGTCTTCTGTGTGGTCTCACCTTCTCATTGGGGATGGTGTTGGACATGTCAGCTGGGTTTATCATGGCAGGAACTCCTCCCAGGAAAGACACAGCAGTGTTTACCAGTCTGAAGTTGTTTTTCTCATTCTCTAGCAGCTCTTTGAATTTCACTGATGGTGAGTCTGGGCCTGTTCACAAAAATAACACTCTGTCATCACATCACGACTCTCAAATCACAAATTTACAAACATGCATTCAGGTTTTGAGCCATGACATGCTGCTCACTTCAAACTAATAGAGAGGGTGCAAAACATTAAGCATTAAAACTTTTGTCCAGATTTAATTTTTTTTAACTTTTCAGTGAGTTTCCAAAGGCGGGTTTACTGTAGATAAAGCCAACTAAAATCCCTAACTAATGCAATGATTGTATGAAATATGTTATCATAAAATTCTGGTTTATTCCTCACTCAGCATCTTTAAGTTTCTCTGGATTTCTCTTTTTTCCCTAACTGCTGCAGACATCTTATCCCTGTTTTCCACACCTTAATGCACCACAAATGCCTGCGTGATGCACAAGTGAACAAGAGTATAAACTTCCACTTGACTATTTTTTTTTTTAAAGTGCATCCAAGCAGACAATTGCACTGAAGACACAGCTGACAAGTACCATTCAAGCCTGTCGGTGAGGAGTCAAAGGAGTTGTCAGAGTCACTGGCTGAGCAGTTGAGCTCCAGTCGACCCCTCGGTGAGCACTCGACAGTCTGTGTGGTGCTATGACTGACAGCCTCCTCTGGCAGGAGACTGGGGTGGTAGTGGTGGATAAGGTAGCAGAGGACACGGCCATCCGAGAATGTCACGGTGAAATTCTCCACCTGCACAGACAGACAAGACACTCTGTTGACTGTTTCTGTAAAGAAGGACTTGTGAGACATTTTGTGACAGTTGGACAAGAGTGGAAGTCCAGAGAAGTGTAGTTGCCTCGAGGAAAAAGTATTTTCTTTGGCCATGAGCTAAACAGAATAATTTCAAACTCACACTCAGATTGTAGAAGTCGCACACAGCTCGGACCCAGTCCATCAGCAGGGTGATCTTAGTGCTGCTGTGTTCATACGGCACCGTGGTCTTTGCGGGACCTGGCTGAAGGCCCCGATCGGCCCTCAGAGACGCCAGCCTCTGTTTGGTCCTCCAGGTTTTCTTCAGGAAGCCAATTTCCTCCCTCAGCTGATCAGCGTCCAAAATCACCTCCACCTTGACAGATCATTTAATAACAGCACATCAGTCAACTCCTTCCACAGGTTAAAAAAAAATACTACTATTTTGTGCCCCAGTGAGCAACTGCAAACGAAGTTGGATACACACATGAAACGCGAAGATAATTTTCCACAAGAGGCTCAGGGTCTTCTCTCTGTGTCCATCCACAATGTCCCTGGAATCAATGTTAGAGCCTGAAAATAAAGACACAATGGTTTAAGTCCCCCTTCAGACAATTAAAAAAATCTGTTTTTCTTATGATTTCATCCCCTAAAATGCCTGACCTTGACTATACTGACAGGTGGTGTTTTCACCTTCCTGTCAAGCACAATTAGGTATGTCACAAATACAGAAGCCAGTATAATATATATTGCTATTTTTTTTGCAGTGTGCCCTTTATGACCTGTTTCACAGGCCCACGTTCTTTGTGTTTACACTGGCAATATGTTGTAGAATCTTGGCACATCAATTATTAATTATAATGCTGACTGACAGTGTTTTACAAAACATAATATCACAAAACCTTGGTCTATCAGTATTTTTTTTACATCACAACATCTCAGCGCATTACTGTATGGCCAATGTTTCACCACCACTAACCCCGTGTCAGCCACTGTCTGCAAGCTGACAAAAAATAAATACACTTTTAATTCTCATATGTCTGCTAGTCGCCAATTTTGGTGCACAACAGACTCCTCATCTGAGTCTGGGTCTGACTGAGGCTCAAACATGTATGCACATCTCTCCAGTGTTTTCTTTAACGCTAAAGTTAGCCATGTTAATGCACAGTGCTCTGTCACTGATCAACCTAGCGGTCTTCTGTTAGCCAGACCTATTTCCACACTTAGCTGTAGCACTGCAGTCCGAGGCCAGATCCAGAAATTTTTCATGAGTGAGAAAGCAGATCTGCTTTCAGCCCTTTTTCAGATTTTTTTTATTCTTGTTTTGTTTACTTTTTAATGTGAGAAAAACATGTTAAACAAAATGTTTACCATGGCAGAGTATTTTTACATATTAAATTATCTGAAGAAGAACTTAAAATACTGTCAACCAAATCAGATGATCGCATTTAAATATTTCTTCAGCAAAAATGGCAAACGCTCTCTGGTTCGTCCTCCTCAAATGTCAGGATTTTCCGTAGCTTTCTGTTTTATATTGTTGTAAATTGATTATTCTGGGGTTTAAAAGGATGATCTGGAAAATCATTGGAAGACATTACCTTGAGCTTTAGAAATAAGTGATGAACTTTCAACTTCACCAAAATACCTGATGACGATAAAATCATGCAGGTTGCAGCCTTAAATGACCGTTCATTTCATGTTTATTCATTACTGATTGTATCACCTGTTAAAACACAGCTGTTGCTGAAACCGTTTAGTCTTTTAAAATGCTGATTTAAAGCATAGCGTCTGGTCTTTTCTCTGTGTATGTTGATTAAGCAAGCAAAGTTATTGTGCTTACTTTTCTAATTTCCTTTATGGCTTAAAACAGTACCTTTCATCCTGCCCTGCTTATTCACTCTGACACATGTTCACTCACACAAAAGTGCAACAACACAAACAATCAGATTGTCACATAAAGGGCAAAGCAATCCAATTATGTCACTGTGGAGCTGTACACCAGCAGCTGTTTGTGATCAAACACAAAAGGTGTGCAGTGAAATGGCAGGTGTTCGTTCCCGAGTGTCACAAGGGCGTGAAATACCACCCTGTACGAAAACACACTGAATATATAACACCTCTGTGGAAGAAAACATCACACAGGAACTAAAAAAAACATTAAATCTCATTCATGGAGGACAAATGTTCTTTCATATTGGGCGTCTCTGGTTTGCTGTTTGATAAAAGGAAAGTTTTTTTTTTCCAAAAGGGAAAAAAAAAATCATAATTACCGTGTTCATCCTTGAGGTCAACCCCTTTGCTTTTGAGAACTTGCAAAGCAACGTCAACGTTGTGGACCTTCTGCAGGCGACTGATGGCTGGCAGACGGAGCTTGGCAGACAAACTCCAGTCCTGGATGAGGAGCTCCATCACACGCCTGGAAGCAAACCCAGCATAAAAGACAGAAATTATAATGATGATGATGCATAAATTCTTTTTTTGTCTTTCTTTTTGACATCTTATAGAATCCTATCCTATAGAATCAATGAACACTGATGGTTTGATCACAGTTTACATTATTAGAGACAAGGACACATCACTGTTAATCAGCTGCTGCATTTTTGAAAAAAACAGCAGTAGGAAATAAATTTTTTGCAGGAAACAATGTTGCTTAAATGCTAAATGACCACTTTTTAACCTTTCCATACAAAAAGAGTTAAATTTAAATCTATAAAAACATCAAGAATCTTTTCATTCCTACATGTTTTTGGGTAGACATCCTTTTGGCACCTTAGGTTTGATTTTAATGCAAAAGCAGCTCAGTATTGATTATTTAACTAATTAGCTCTCATTCCCTGCCTTTCCAATAAGGGGTGGGCAGTTTAGGCAAACACACTCTATCTTCAATCATGTAAATTTTATATTTTATCATTAATATACTGTATATCTTGACGTTAACTATTTTCTCGAAAGGTACTTGATAAACGGTTTGCAGATGAAACATATAGATCCTCTGATGCCAATTCTGTGATGAGTCTAATCCTGCTAATTGATTACCAACATTTCTCCCAATGGCCTAATACAACCACAGATATTACACAGACAGACAGACAGAGAGACAGACAGAACCCTCTGTCTATGGGTATCAGACACTTTCATGCTTTTTAAAAACTTTTCAAGATACATTTTCACCAAATTTAAGGCAGATTTTTAGAAAAATCCTCTTTTTCCTATTCAGTTATTGCAGGTAAATATAAGTAAGTTGTATATAAGCGGCCTTGTGCAGAGTTAGGTTTTATGGAGGAATATGGTTATTAGAGGGAGTTAAGTTACATTTTGCGAACAGTATCCAAGTATAAAATAAAGCATTTTGGTGTAAAGTTAGAATATTTTGGGGTGCAGTGTTAGGTTTAAAAATTTACAACATCAGAAATGTGGACTTGCACGCAGAAGAGCCTAAGTCATTTTGACAAAAAGAAAATTGAAACATCTTTGCAACAGTGTGTCACTTAGCCTCCATGTTGGCACTCGTGCCAGCTTCTGTAAGCTGGGGGCGAGCCGTCCAACACCTACTAAGAACTTCACTCTTTTTCAATAAATCTAAACCATCCCTTAACCCTTTGAAACCCAAGCGAATTGGCCTGATATCGTTCAAAAACATATGAAGGAGGCAATGTGCAACTTTGCAAGAAATGACCCAAAAAATAGCAAGAAATTAGTAAAAGTTAAGTTAAAGAAAATATCCTGGAAATCAGCACAAAAAAAAGTAAAATACAAAAACAAACAAGGACATTACCTAAAAACGTGCCAAAAATATATAAATATATTTCTGTAATATAAAGGTAAATATAGAATTATAATAAATATATACAAATTTCTCTTTACATTTTTCCCTGTTTTTTGTTTGTTTGTTTTTACAGTTTTCTCTTATTCTTTTTCAGGTCATTCTTCTCACTTTCACTTATTTCTTGCTAATTTGGGGGTAATTTCTTGCCAAGATGCACATTTTTTTTCTCTCCATGTTTTTTTTTTTTTTTTTTAAATCAAACCATTTCTCTTTGTTTCAAATACTTTAATGCTTGTGAAAGGCATTTGAATGTTGCACAAGGAAACTTCGATTGATCTATGTTTCAAAGAGTTTAAGTCTGCCCTTTTCCTGATGGT